>NW_010223816.1:0-62065 GCF_000690775.1 Eurypyga helias
CCTGTGCCCCTCCCTCACTACTACCCTCCACCCCCCACCCCCCCGAAACCCAACATATCCCACCAGCCGAGAGATGACAGAAAGGGAGTATCCATGCTTCCCTAGCTGTACGATGTGCATCTGAGAGAGGTTAAGTGGCTCAGTCAAGGTCACGCAGCAACATGTGGAAGAGGTGGGGCTGATTTCAGAGCCACATCACCTGGCGCTGTGCCTTCACTCAGTAAAGACCAGGTTAGCAGAGCACAGCAGTGCTTACAGCAAAGGGTCCTGGTGCCTCCTGGTCTCCATGCAGCGCTATGGTTGTGCTTGGCAGTGAGCCTGTGGCGAGTGAGCTTTCTTCGGTATTCCTATATCCATGTAAGTATCTGGGACAGAGAGAAAGTTTCCCTTAAAATATTTTTTGGGATCTGAAAACTGGGTTCTTGTATACTCTTGTCTTTTAGGTGCAATGTACGCTTTGAAATTCTGTTGGAAAAGGAAGAAAACATTTCTGTTTGAAAGCCTGAAACTCAGTGAGGGATGTTGGACTTGCCCAGCCAGGTAGTGTGTGAACAGAACGAGAACTGGGTCCCCATCAGATCTAACACCTGTCCTTAATTAGACAGGCTTTAATCTGTGGTGATTAAGTAAATTAGAGTTCCGAGGGAACAGCGAAGGTGCTCAGCACCTTGGTGAGTCATCTCCTCGGTGGCTCCACAGTCAGTGCCAGCCGGAGCACAGGAGGATGCTCCCGTGTGCAGTCCTCGGAGGCAGCACCGTGGCAAGCTGACGGAGCAGTCTAGAAAAGCTTGTCTTGTTGAGGGTTTGGTCAGAGATCAAGAGAGGACCCCGATTTTCAGACATGCCAACCTCATGCTTTCTATGAAGGGCTATGAAGCAAAGTTTCATGTCCCAGGGCTATACTCTGTGGTCCCATCGCTGAACTCAGGTTCTCCAAACCTTGCAAATTCCCTGATGGGTCTGCTCCTGCTGCCACCCAAGGCCTTTGTCACCAACTCAGCTGCGAACAGACATTTCTCTTCACAGAGAGGGTGGTGAGGCACTGGAACAGGTTGCCCAGAGAAGCTGTGGATGCCCCATCCCTGGAAGTGTTCAAGGCCAGGCTGGATGAGGCTTGGAGCAACCTGGGCTAGTGGAAGGTGTCCCTGCCCATGGCAGGGGGGTTGGAACTGGATGATCTTTAAGGTCCCTTCCAACCCAAACCATTCTATGATTCTATGATTCTATGATTTGTGAAGAGAAACATTTTTTTTTTTTTAGGAGTTTTTTTTACTGGAGTGTTTTTTTCAAGTAATTTGCCCTTTGTTATTGCATTGCTGAGGCCCTTTATTAACAGATGTGCGAGCTAAGCAGGGATCCTGTCTGCAATGCTTTTTTCTATTCCTCTTTTACCCCACTTTGTGCCACAGAACTGCTCCTCAATGGGTGCCATTAATAAATCAATGCTTCCTTTGCCCCCTCCTCCTTCAAGCCGACCCAAGGGAATGAGATAGCACTTTAACAAGTCATTATTAAAGTGATGGTAAATATAAACCCTTGATGGAGGGCTGTGGTGTAGGAACAGATTGCCCAGTTTTCTTAGAGTGATGGAGTGATGTGTGCCATTAATAAAACATCATTATATGGGTTTTAATTATTTTTCTCATCTCAGTTAAGATTGTTACCTCTGCTTACATGAAAAAGCAGATAACGATGAAGATTCGTGTAATAAGCATTGTTGGAGCCATCATCTGCCACAGTATCTTGGTAATTAACAGTTTGTTTAAATTCCAGTGCATAATTGTCTTTGCATTCTTGACTCTGGCTGTTGCTTAGATCCTAATGGGACATTTGTAGAGAAAACAAGAGGGCAGGGGGAGTTTAATTCATCACAAATGTTCATCAGCCAGGTGTGCTTCAGTGGTCTCACATCCCAGTGGTGCCACTTTGAGAATGGATGTCACCATACAAGAAAATAGCATCACTTTGCTGGGCATCTGGGCTGGTATTTTCTAGCAATTTACAGTGCCTAACACTGACATGTTGATTTATGAATAGGACTAAACATCCTATGAGCTAAACTCAATGGGATTTGTTTTCTGTTGGCTCCTACGGGCTCTGAGTATCACCTTGTGTGGTGTCACAATGTGTCAGTACAGGAAGGACCAGGAGATCATAGAATCATATCATAGAATGGTTTAGGTTGGAAGATCTTATGATACTAAATAATTTCTGGACCAACTGGCATCTTACACTTTCAGGTCTCAGCCCAGCTAGGTCTGGGCCCCAAACCACTGCACTCATTGGGGTCATAGCACCTCTCCTATGAAGAAAGGTTGAGAGAATTGAGCTTGTTCAGCCTGGAGAAGAGAAGGCTCCCGGGAGACCTTATTGCAACTTCCAGTACCTGAAGGGGCTACAAGGAATCTGGGGGGGACTTTTTACAAGGGTCTGTAGTGACAGGACAAGGGATAATGGGTTTAAATTGAATGTGAGGAGGTTTAGATGAGATATCAGGAAGAAATTCTTCCCAGAGAGGGTGGGGAGGCACTGGAACAGGTTGCCCAGAGAAGCTGTGGATGTGAAGCTGTGCACTTCCCATCCCTGGAAGTGTTCAAGGCCAGGCTGGATGAGGCTTGGAGCAACCTGGTCTAGTGCAAGGTGTCCCTGCCCATGGCAGGAGGGTTGGAACTCGATGACCTTTAAGGTCCCTTCCAACCCAAACCATTCTATTCTATGATTCTTTCCCCTCTGAGAGTGGTGTGACAAGTCCATTCCCCCTGTCCTTGCTGCAGCTCTGCAGCTTATTTGTGTTGCTGTCTCACCTGATTTTATTGTGAGACCTGAAATATCTGGTCCTTGTGTTACCCACCCCCAAACTCAGCGCTGCTTCTGATGCTCACTGAAGTAAGTAATTGCAGACATAAAAAAAAAATAAAAGCTTCTGAGCCTTGTAAATATGGAAGAAATTTTGAAAACATGATTCAGGTACAGCTCTGAAATTCTCAGAAAACATAAAAAGAGAAGTATCCTGTTTAAAAACAAAAGAAAACAAAAAATTGTGACATACATGTCAGCAGATGCAAATCCTGAGGAGATGAAGGGACCAAGGGGTCTGCTCACACTGCTTTGAAGCCAGTGGGTCATGGCATTAGCTTCGTCAGGACTGTCACTTTGCAACCAGTAAAACATTTAGTAAAATTGCAGTTTGACAGATCCTAAAGTGGAAACATAATTTTGGTCAATGACATTCCTCTAAGAGTGGTAGATAGTGCACATCTTCACTGAAGAGGTCAACACTGTCAGAGCCTATCACTGGAATGAGGAATAAAAACATCGCTGAAAACTCCTCCATGCCTTGAGAATAATCAGTGAGGAATTCCTCCTTGGAGGGTGTCTGTGCCAGAGGAGGCAATGACTAGAACTGGGATCTCAAACAGTAAACAGAGGGTTTTATACCTCAATGACTTCATGACCCATAATAGCTCTCATGGTTCTCTGCTCTAATCAGATCTCGTGCTTCAGGACAGAAAGCATCCTGGCTTCGGGAAGGAAGCTGTCCTCCACGCACCACAGATGCCCACAGGTGACCGATGACAAGGTACATTCTGTAAACCTCCCCTCTAAAACATCCACTATCGGTGCCTGCTGGTACCATTTTTCAGCCCAAATATTGAGTAGTTGCTAATTACAAGATGACAAGTGACTGGCTCGTAATCGTATTGTTGATTATTTTTGGGAAGCCCCCTGTTACTGTGGTGACAGCCTAGAAGAAGGGAGTATGCAATGTTAGATGCCTTTGGGCACTTTAATTTGTGGAAATGTTCTGTGCTCCCAGCTCCCCTGGCATCAGCTGGAAGGGCGGCTGCTTTCCAGCTGCAGCGCTGAGCCAGTGGAGCAGCACAAAGTGATTAGGAACGGAGATAGGGAAAAGGGAGAGCACTCCCTTGGGCCTGGCTGGCCGTGGGTGAACCTCTCACCTGCCAGGATGGAGGTTTGCAAGGATGGAGGAGAGGGTGCTTAGGCACAGGAACAGGTTGCCCAGAGAAGCTGTGGATGCCCCATCCCTGGAAGTGTTCAAGGCCAGGCTGGATGGAGCTTTGAGGAACCTGGTCTAGTGGAAGGTGTCCCTGCCCATGGCAGGGGGGTTGGAACTAGATGATCTGTAAGGTCCCTTTCAACCCAAACCGCCCTGTGATTCTGTGATATCCAGCTTGTCTGAGTTTAACCAACTTCTTATGGATGTTCCCAGGTAAATTGGAGCTCCAAACATGGTGGGATGGTGGGACCCCAGAGAGGTTCTCTCTTCCCAAGGTCTTGTCCTTTGACAGATCATCAAGAAAGAATGCCTTTGCAAGTTACTATGGGTGTGAATCAGAGTAAGTCCTAAATTTAGCTGCTTTTGTGTAGATGTCTTCTTGTGAGACAGGTGCCTAAACCTCCATCTACAGCAGGAACTCAGTTGTCTGAACCTGGTGCCTATAACTGCATCATGAGGCTTGGACCTTTGGCTTGGTCTAGAGGGTCTGGAGAGCAATGAAAGACACTTGGTAAAAGGCAAACCTGGGCGGCGTGGCTGGAACCGTGCTGGTTTCTGCCAAAATGGGGAGGAACAGCAGCATCTCTCTCCCTCTTTCTCTCTTCAAAGCACCCGTGGCTTTTCTCTGTGTTAACTGTCATCCTCCTCCTGCTTCTGCAAACACTGTATTTCAAAAATAGAAAAAGGAGAAGAATGAAACAAAACAGCTGCTTAAAAAGCCCTGTAAAAAAAGGGGAACCTAAGATATAATTATGCCTCATGGGTGATATTTTCCCTTGATAATACTGGAAAAATACTAAACATGTTCATGTGATGTTCAAGTGTGCAAGTATCTGTAGCACGTCTCCAGCCTGCTCGCTCCCTCCCTCCTTTCCTCCCTCTCTCTTCATTTCAGGAACTGCCAGCATTTAATGCAGATATACCTAGAGACAGCTCAGATGAGAATCTGCAGGACTGCCATGCTCTGGCTTAAGAATCAGCCCACAAAATTCACAGAACACAGAGTCGCAGCATTTGACCCCAGGAAAAAAATTACATTTTGAACCCTCTTTCCACCATAATTTGGGTCTCCAGCTCATTTCTGGGCACCTTTGAAGGAACAGAGGAGTTAAAGGGGTCCGTGATGTGGGGTCACCCCTGCTCCCATCGCAGCCCCGTTTCCCCGTGGAGCCAGGCAAGTGCCAGGAGCTCTCCAAGCGGGATAGGAGCGGTTCCCCCTGGGATGGGGGGTGGATGCAAACAGTGGCAGCGATGCACTGAGCCGGGTGAATCCAGAGGACGGGGCATCATGGTTTAAATGAGGTCTAAGCAAATATAAGCACCACAGGCTTTTGCAGTTCAGTGGCATGTGAGCCAACAAATAATTCCCCCTGGCTACTTTCGCTCCTGCTCTCGTTCCCTGCTCGATCAAGCCCCGCTGCTAATTGCGCTGTCAAAGCTCTGCGGGAAATTCCCGTTGCCTTCATACGGATGCTTCTCCTGACACGCTCTCGGGGTTAGAGGATCCTGGGCGTAATTTATTCACTGTTTTCAGACTCAGGTCCAAATAAGGACCTGCACTTTCCCTTTCACATCTCCCCTGAGGTTTGCAGTAGCTGAAATCCAAACCCTGCAGCAGATCACCATGTTTTGCACTAATTTAACATGAAACTTCAGGTACTTAAACATTTTTGCAGTCTTTGAGCACAAAAGCAGCCTTTTTTTCCCTTTGCCTCCATCCTCTCTGTTATTCCAACACCATTCAAAAAGAAATTTGAGGAATGAGCCATGTTGCTTGTTTTTTTTCTGGCACATTTAATGTTTTTAAGAGCCTTTTTTTCCGCCGTCTTGCAGGAAGGCTCACTGCTGGGCATGGCCCTTAGCAGGCTCTTGAAAACCTAAGGTGGATTTAACGCTGGTGAGAAAACCTGAAGGCAAATCTGTGTCCCAAAGCTTGAGTCTGAGTGTCGGATATTGGCACATCTCAGCGCTGGGGATCTGACTGGGGCTCTGATGATGCCCTGTGGAGCGAGGCTTTGGCAAGACGGGCTCCAGTCCTGCACACAGGGTAGATGACCCCATAAGCTGGTGGCATGTGTGTTTAAAGCTTTATTCTGTTAAAAACTGAAGACTCACATCTATCAGGGCACTTCTTAGGTGACATTTTCTTTTGTATAACTCTTAACCTGTCAGAAAAAGATAAAGAACAGGCCTTTCGCCAAATAGGGTGTAGTTCAGTGAAAAATGATGGAGCTGAAAAAAGTGGAGACGCCAATAAAAGATCAGCAAATGAATGTTTTAGGATTTTTTAAAATTATTTTTTGACCTGTTGTTTTGAAAAGGCGCTTAAAATCAACCAAGATTCTTCTTTCCAGCTGCGAAGGTGTTGTCCTAAATTCAACCTACCATGAAAATTCAAGCTGCCTTGTCCTCATTGGGGTTTTAAATTGAATTAGTTAACTGAATTAGGAATGCTTTTTGCTTTTCTGTGTTTGGTAGTGACTGATAAGCCTGCAGCCGCAGAGGAGCATGGGTTTGATTCAAGCTGCCGCCTGGGCTTGCGAGTGGAATCGGTTAGCCATGTGCAGGAGAGCTTTCCTGAGCCAGACCCATATTTCCTGCATAAATGATACTTGTGACAAATACCTGGTGTCATTGATATTCCATTAGTTTCCTTCACTGAAAGATCAGACAGCTTTAAAAAGCCAATAAATTCCCACAGATTGTCTGTGAAAGGGAGAAAAAAGATTCCTTGGCAGGCCACACACCATTAAGCCGAAGAAGTGAGCAGTGTTTTATGGTTACCAGAGCTGAGGTCACTACTTTTGGATGGGTGCAATTAAGATTCACTGAAGGTACCAAACCCCACTACTTCTTCAGGTGCTGGGACAAAGACACCTTGTTCAGACAGCAGCAGCCTCAGCGCAGAGGGGTGACTTTCTGCACCGCTGCAATTCCAGGTGATGCTGGTCTTGGGAGCAAACCCCAGTGTTTAGAGATACAAACTAGCATGGATCCCGCTTAATAAAGTGCTTTATGAAGATCCAGGGAAACGTCTTTGAAGCCAGAGCCTCTGCTTGCCTGCTAGACTAAAGGCCGTATCTCTTAACCTGTTTTTAAAAGGGGTTTTGGAGTGTTGTTAAACTTCTGCAGCTGACAAGATGCCCACCTTGTGGTCACCACAGCTCTGTCACTCAAGAAAATGTCTCAAGTCACGTGGCTTTCTTTTTTTTGTGTGCAGGCAATCACTATTTGTGGTATGAAATTGCAGCAGCTTCCTCATTTCCCGTTGCGCTCAGGAAATCTGGATACTGTCAGTTTTTGGGTGCCATTTCCTATGTTTGGGTGTCCTTACATCCATCTATGTGTTGAAATGATTTCCCCAGAGCTTCCTCTAGCTGTAATCCTTCAGCAAGTCCTTTGTTCCCACTGTTCTGCTTATGGCTGAAAAATTATGTTATTCATGCCCAGATATATCTTTCAGGCATTTGTACCCAGATTCTGAATTTCAGGAAGTGACATTTTTTAGTTGTGGGGGGGTTTTCTGTGTTTTGGTTTTTTTTTTTTTTTTTTAAATATTCTTTGGTACAGATAAACCAGATCTTTTTAGCTAAATGCAAGAATAAATGAATATGCAGAATTTTTTTTCTGAAGGTCTCGAGCACAAACGCTCGCTTTGATGAATGACTCATTCCCTTTGTTATAGTAGCATTGTTGAAGCTCTGGTGTTTTCAAGCTATGAGCAAGGCAAGGTTGGGAGGAGGGGTTACTGTCTTTTATGAGACTATATGATACAGTCAGAAAAAATCAGGCAAGATTTCAGGCACATGATCCTTTTCTTCAGGGTTTGGAGCTGCTTTTGCTGTCTTCAGGTTAAGAACAGCCATTGCACTATTTGACTGACTTCAGTTAAAGTCGTCACAGTTGTCCTCAGCTTTTCATTTTGACCTGGAAAGAGCCCTGGAGCTCTATGCCAGCATCACCCTAAATTCACCCTTGTACTCAAACTTCTTACCATTTCATCCATGAAATGATAGCAGCCCCTTTGAACATACTTGCCTGCGTGTCTGTTTAGCTTCCAGTTGCTCTTTTATGCCCGATGCATAGAAGCAATTAAAACCTGGAGATAATTAATGGCATTTTTGCCTTTTTTCCTCCTGACATTCGGATGAAATCTCAACATTCAGGTAATTCCAGTCCCATGGAACAATTGCACAGGAGGAAAAGGAGGGAGGGGGGGTGACTCAGTGTAATTTAAAACTGTCCAAAATAACTGGGGAATAAAAAATCCCATCCCATAACTGACAAACCTCTGAATAAACTGATTGGGATGGCTCTGTTTCTGAGCAGACCATGGCGCCAGAAAACTTTTCCATCTGCTCCAGCCCCAGTACAGACAGGAGCTGGGGAAGGGACAGCCCAGTGGGAGGGACCCCCGGCTTGGTGGTCTTGGAGCAACTTGGGGACACACTGTGCCTGGGCCAGTGGGAAGCTGACCAGTTTGCACATCCCTGGCTGCGAGAAGGAAAACTTCCAGCCCCATTGTGATTCCCTACTAACCCCAAGGTGCTGCCCGTGGTGGATTTGGGATCAGATAACCGAGGGTACTCCCAAGTCTCTAAGGGTTTGCAGGGACACGTGTGTTTATCAGGCGAGATTTCTGCTCTTGGCCAAGGCAAGTCCTGCACACTCTCCAGCCTGTTTATCCAGGCTGGCTGGGTGTGGGAGATCTTTCCTCCTTCATCTCCCACTGCGTCTGACTCAGAAAATGTTTGAAAATCCCAGTTTTCTGCTGTCTCCTGCCTCTCCCCCTCTGGGTAACGGGAGGCTGAAGGAGTAGCAAACAATGGCATCCTTATACTCGGGAGAGCTGACGGGTCATGGAGCCGCGACTCCTCCTCTCCTCCCGCTGCCCTCCCGGGATCAGCCTCCCCATTGTCTGCAGCAGCTCCAGGCATGTTAAAGGCTTCCTTGGCGTGGCTTTTGTATCCAAGCATGGGCTTGGGCAAACAGGGAGGCTGTTGATATTAATTGTCTGAATTGTGGTACCCAT
Source organism: Eurypyga helias (assembly GCF_000690775.1). Lineage (NCBI taxonomy): Eukaryota > Metazoa > Chordata > Aves > Eurypygiformes > Eurypygidae > Eurypyga > Eurypyga helias. The sequence goes on from NW_010223816.1 coordinate 9,051, forward strand.
TTGGGTCCTTTGCTGTTCCTGCGGTCCATCGTGTTTGCTGGTGTGCATTCCTCGGTGAGGAGGTTATAGAGCCTGGGGAAAAGGCACAGCAGGTATCTTGTTGCCCTGTTTACCTGTGCTGATGTGCTCTCTCCTGTCTTAAAATTATCTTGCAAGTTTGTTGGATCCAGGTTTCCCTTTCTTATATTTGTGTACCAGCAAGCACCGCAGGGCCCTGCTCAGGGAGCATCATTTTAGCTGAAACAGTGCCAATTTACAGCCACGTGGGACTCCTTTTACTTGCCTCTCAGGTCTCCTATCTGCAAGCAGGGGCAAACCCCTTGCTATTTTGTATTTTATGATTTTCAAGTGGTGCTTCGGATGCCTACAGAACCACATCAGTGCTCCTGCTGTGGACTGGGGTCTCATGAGGACACTGGAAAAAAAATCACAGTCTCTAGGTAGCATCAGGGGGATATTCAGGTTGGCACGAGGGTGAGATAAGGAGAAGCATTTCCAAATGTTGGGGAGGTTTCTGAAAATGTTTTCAAGCCCGTGACCTTGTCAGTTGAGCTTCCGAACCCTGTAATGACCAACAAACCTTCATCCCCATGTGGTATCCTCACCTTCTTTATATAAACTCAAGCCCCAGGCAAGGGCAGTTGGCCAAACAAACATACACAAATTCCTTCCTTCCCTCCTTCCCCCCCTTCTGCTCTGCTCAATGCACAGGCCCGACATGGGGCCTTGGAGAGAAAGATCAGGACCATTTGGTGTCCTCTTATTTTGGCGAGTGAAGGGGTGTCTCTGGCTGTGCAGCCTTCTAAAAATAACCTGTGCTTGCGGAGCGGCTTAGCTCTCTGCCACGCACAGGCATAAAAGGATAGGCAAGGTCCCCAGAGTGGGAGATGTCCAGAAGAGGTGCCACACGGCTTGCTGCTTCTCTACCAAAACCACACATATGCTTCCTTCTCCGTGCGAGCATCCCTCGTGCTGAGAGAGGGGCTGGGAGGGAAGGAGAGACCTTGGAAAGCCTCTCTTGGCCACCTGCACAGGACTCACGTGGGAATGCAGACCTCCGCCGGAAGGGCTGGGGGCCGAGGGAGGGCATCCCTGCTGTAACCCCACACCTCGAGTGGGTGGGGAGCAGGGGCGGGGGGAGGCTGGCGTGCTGGTTGGGAGCGGGCAGTGTGCCACCTTGCCAGATGGCTGTGGCACGGATGTGCAGCAGGCGGGGTGCTGGTGCACGGCGAGGGGCTTTGGGTGGCCGTGGTTTGGCGGGGGACCTGTCTCCTGTGAGAGGACCATGGGCTGCTTGGAGTGGTAACACCTCCCATGTCGCGGAGCCACTGGGTCAGGAGCACTGCTTGGATCAGGGGTGAAAGCATGGGAGATATAGTCCTTTGGGAGCAGGTCTGCCTGACAGAGGCAGCCCCTAAGAGAAGGCACCGAGGGAGATTTTAGGGCTTCATTTAACTCCTTCTGGACCCTGACAGGTCCAGGAGCACAGATTGGGTTGCAGAGGTAGCATTAGCAATGACATTTCAGGCTGTGGTGGGGATCTCCCACCATCAGAGCCGGCCAGCATAAACCAGTGCACTTAAGTCTTCACCTTCATCTCCTTTTTTCCTTTGGCATACCAAGGAAACATGTCCTGTGAGAGCACTTCTCTGATTTTGAATACTGAATCCAGCTTGATGTTATATGTAATGCATTTCTCACTTGACTTTTCCTAGGCAATCCTGTATTGACCATGTAATTCCTCATCTAAGCGTGCCCACCAAGTGTGACAAAGTCAGCAAGAGACAGCAGAAAAAGCGTGCCAGGAAAACCTGGAGTTACCCTGGATTTCAAAATCAGGAGAGTGTTTCTATCATGCTGATGGAGAGCTTGGAAGGTGTCATCCTGAATGCTCCATGCAGGACCCCTGGGTTCAAGGAGGGGGATTTCAACCTGAAGGATCAGGCAGAAGAGGTCTGTGAGGAAGGCCAGAGGAATAAAAAGTCATCCCTAGGAGCGGGGACTAAACCCTTATTATGTTTTAGATGGATTTCAGTGATTATATGAGCAGAATTTTATATTATGGCTGCTTAAAGCAGCTGATTGTGGGATTTGAGAAATCACTGGCCATATATTCTGCTCTGTAATCAGCAATTAGTCTGGCCAATTACCTATAGCTCTGTGACTGCATCTCTCCAAAAAGGCAGCAGGGCCTTACGGTATTTGTTGACTGAAGTTTGGGCAGGGCAACTACTGGGAGCAGTCATCAGTCTCTGACAAGGCAGAGAGAGGGATGGGGATGATAAATAAAGCAGACGTTAATCTGATTTCCTTTAATGGACCATTTGTGAGAAGGAGGGGGTATGCGTGTGTGTACCACCTGACACTGTCCAGATAACCATCGCATTAACCATCCCGTCCTCTTTCACCAGGTAAGAGTGTAAAATGTGCCCAGGGTCCTTCCACAACCCAACAGGGATTTAACATCCCCAGTGCAAGTCAAGTGGAGCGCAGGAGCTGCGGGGTGTCGGAAGCATGGGGCAGACCTCGTGTGTGTCCCCTTGTGTGGTGGTGGTGGCTCTCTGGATGGGTGTACACCAAATTCTAGGGAAAACTTCTTTATGGGAGAGGAAACTAGCATCTGTCTGCTCAGTTACTCCAACAAAAAGCCCTAGGCAACTGCTGTGCTGCAGATCAAAGCTATCTGGTGCTTATACTGGGGGACAATTCATCCAGCCTGGCTGAACGAAAAATAATAAAAAATTAAAGTCTTGGTGGTAACCTGGGAAGGCTGTTGTTTCCCCCCAACCAAAAAAAAAAAAAAAAAAAATCACCTAAAAACCTTCTTGTCCTACTGTTTCCCACATGGATCACAGGGAAAGGCACAATGCTGGGAGTCATGATTTCGGCAGTAGTCCCAGCTCTGCTCTTGTTCCATTTGTGGTCTGCTTTTCACCGTCTCTTCTCTGTAAAATGGGGATAATCATACTTACAAAACATTGCAAAGTTCTTTACTAAGCATTTGACAAACACTGAATGCACATATTGGATGTGAATGTCGGCTTTACTTGGATGATGTCCACACCAACATCCATTCCCAAACCAACCTGATGTAAGCAAACATCATTTTCAGCCTCTAAAACAATACCCATGGTGGGCAGGAAATAATCCATGTAACACTTCAAATTAACTGATCAGCCACCGCTTAGAAAACACCTTTGGTCATGAGCAAGGAAGGTTCCCAGAGGCTGCTCTGGTCCCTCTTTGCTCATTAGGCTCTACGTGCTGCTAGAAACCCGTTTCTGTCATGCTCTGCAGAGAGGGGAAAGCTGGCCAAGGGAAGCAATACAGAATCTGCATCTGGAGGTTCATGTTGCAGGGAGCTGCAGGGACTTTCACACACGTATAGAATCTTATTAATAATAAACAGAGTCGTCTGGAACATTCATACATCCTGCGCAGGGCTTAGTGCTTCCAAGTCAGGGAGATTTAGCAGATGAGCAAAGAGGGACTGCGGGGCTGTGCGGGAATGTCAGCGTAGGGCTGTAGCCAGAGCTGTGGATCCCAGGTGGAGAGGATGGGGAATTGCCTGTGCCTGATTCAGGAGAGCCAGCCCAGAAACCAGAGCCAACAAAGCTTGTTATCGCAGGCAGCTGTAATGAAATTAAAGACATGCTTCGCTATCCATCATCAGGTGTGTCAGTTTTCAACACTTAATGGCTGGAAGTTAAAGCCTTTCTCAGGTGCATTTCCAGTCATTGGCTTTCAATTTCAGGCACAAGGAAGGGAATTACGTTAGAGGTATTGCAGGTGAGATTTTTCTCCCTCCTGCCACACGTTTCCGTGGCAATGCATCAGTAATGAGGCTTTATGCGTAGCATCTTCCTTGCCAAAACAGAATAATTCATTCAGTTCTTCACCTAGTTACTTGTCCAAAATCACTCTGGGATAATGGGACGGAGACTAAGCCAGTCCTTTTCTTTGGCATGTGACAGCCACATGTCACATACCAGATCACAGCCCCTCCTGGCAGAGATGGGGTATCCAAGGGGCAAAGCATCATGCTGAGATCTCAGCAGGAGTCTGGGGGTCGTACTCAGCCTCTCCAGGTGTGGTCCCAGGGCTGTCCAGACTTTCCTTTAGCAGCCCAGGATGAGGAACCGTTACACGAGGCACATAATTCAAGTGGTGTTGGATAAACCCTACTGCACCCTTTGCTGTAGGTTCTGTCCCGGAGTGAAGAAATGAGCAGAACACTGCAGCGTGTGAGAGCAACAGCGTATGAAGCATGGGAGGACTGGAGAAAAGAGCCCCTTTGCTTCCACAGCCACAGATGTGTGTTAAATGGAGATGCAGACTCCCTTTTGGCATTTGTCAGACAACAGCAGTTTTTCAAGGCTGTTTCTGATGGCATCATATGGATTTTCCTTTTATAACAATCTCTCTCATGGAAATCCCCGTTGGTCCTTGCTATTCCAGCGAAGGAGACTCTCTAATTCAGCTCATTTTCCCCCGGGAAGATCCAGCTGATTATGCAATAGCAATGTGTACCAGCACGTTAATGGCACTTGGCACCTTCCTGGGCTGCACAGGAGGCAGGGGATATTGCTGTCATTATGGAATTAGTCACGCTGGAAACACCGCAGGGTTTGTTTAATCCAAGGAGAAAAGAAAAATATTTGTTGGGGTGGGGTGGAGAGAAGCAACAACCGCAGCTTTCTGAGCCAGATGGCAAGGAAGTCGTGACAGGGTCCCAGCACTTCTGCCAGTGACTGGGTGTCCCAGGGCATCTCCACACTCCAGGTGTTGCTGGATATCGGTGTGTTTTAACCAGCTGTGAGGGGGTTTTTCACTATGCAGGACCCCAACAGCTGTTTGGCTGGATTTTAGCTGGTATAAACTGTCAGGTCCCTGCAGATGCCCATGGGAGGAGAGGTCTGGAGGGAAGGGCCCTGCTTCCCCTTTCCTGCAGGTGCTCACTGAGGGGATGCATTTCTGGAGAATCAGTGGTCACAAGTTGTGGATGCTCTCCTACTGCTGAAGAGAGGACAGGTCCATACCAATGCTCCCTGATCTGCTTCTCTCCAGCTTTCATGGCGACACCGCACCCAACTCTGCCACGCTGCAGGTCCCCTCTACCTCTCCCAAGACTGTGGTGCCTTTATGGGGTTAGGTACCACTGCCACACACCTCCTCCAGCATCCCCTCCTTTGTAACCAACCCTGGGGGACCGCCAGCCAAGTGAGTGGGGTCTGAGCCCTGTGCCTGACCATCTCCTGGCTGAAAGCAGAGGTGTGTTAGCTGCAGGTCCCATAAGGTCTGTCCAATTCCTTTCCGCCATGCTGGAGACATCTCTGCGGGTGAGCTTGTGGTTTTCCTGCTATGTGCAACATCCTGACAAGGGGCATTTTTTTACCCTGCTGACCTGTTTGCTTCTGGAACCACAAAAAAGTGACTGCAGCAAATCCAGCTGTGTGGTGGAGCGTGTCCCCCTCTTCCATCTCCCCGGGACACGGAGGAAAGTTCCCATCAGCAGTCATCTCTCACTCATGGCGAGGGGAAAGCAAGACACGGTGGGGTTGCGTGCTACCCCACTGGGTACTGCTAATTAATGTAAGAAACAGTACCAGAGGCTACGAGGCATTGAACTGGAGTGTAATTAGCTACATGGGATTTGCTAAGTGTCTCGGTCTGGACAACAAGGAGGAAACCTCAGGGCCAGCCTCCATCGGAGAGATGCTGTATGAAAGCAGAAACCTCCCGAGGGATGTTCGGTGTTGCTGCCCAAGCCTGCGGATCATTTTGTGCCTGACGCAGGGCTGTATCGGGATGTACGCAATGGCTCTGCTCCAGCTCCCTGCCCCAGGGTGCCAACAGCACAGACATCTATCTCCTTCTCGCTGCAGTTTATTTAATATTTATGTACCCATATGCTAGGGAATATCCTAATGCTGCATGTGCTCAGAGCTCTGCTGAGCTTGGGTCTCCTTTCTCCTTGCACCAGGCTGGTACTGGCTTGGTCTGGTATCCTGCATGGGGATGGGAGTAAGCACCAGCATCTGGTGTCTGACTGCCTCCTTGTCACCTCTGCTTCTGCCAGGCACAGAGGGTGGGATGCCCTGGGTGTGCATCGGCACTAGATGCCATCGTGTCATCTCCCTTTGCAGGCCACGGAGATCTGGTGAATGCCAAGAGGTGGGTGTCCAAAGTAGGCCAGGTGAATCACACATCCCTGGTTTTGTCCACTGAGGACCCAGTGGCTCAAAAGTACGTGTCCACAGTTAGGCCCAGACAGCTTGTCACACCCCTCAGCACCTCTGGGCTTCAGGGATGTGAGCCTGAGGTAGTCAATGTTGGATGAACCCTGTGAGGGACTGAAATGAAACATGCCTGGTATAATCCAGCCTTTACTGGGATAACAACCCCACCCATTTTGATTTTTAAATGCTTTGGAAGCTTGGGACAAAGGGATTTATCCTCAAGAGGATAAATCAGAGGCTGTAGGACAACCCATCTCTCTTGGATAAGCCAAGGGACAAGAATAGCCTCAGCCCCACCAGAAGCCTGAAACCTGCAAAAGCAAACGGGGTTTGTGATTCATGCCGTGGCCGCCCGCCCGCAAGGTTTGCACAGGAGCGTGCGCAGCCGCAAGCGGAGCGGCCGGGTTTCTGGCCCCGACCAACATGAATGCTGCAGGAAGGACGGACACTCTCTGAAACACGCTGAGACTTGGAAAAGAGTGTCATGTCTCACCTGGAAGGAGGAAACCACTCCAAACATAACGTGGCTCCTGTTCAAGGCTCCCTTTGCTATTTTTGCATTTGCGGAAGGTGAGAAATGTGCTTCTTTATTGTGATTTTTTAAAAAAACCACACACAATAAACACAAAGCAGAGGTACACTGGCAAAGGGGTGATGGGGAAAGGGAAAACAAGGTACCAATCGGAAATCTATCACCTGCTGTTAATGTTAGAGGAGCTGTTTGGTCACACCACTGCTGTGTGTGCTCTCCTGCTTCCAGCCTGCAGTCCTTGCCTTTGCTCTATAAAAAGGAGTCACGATGAGTCATAGCAGTGATGATGTAAAGGCTCTGGTGACCTGTCGAGCAACACCAGTGGCTTCACGGTCAGGATCTGGGGCTGTGAGCAGCAGCAGGCAGCTCCGGGAGGAGTAGGGATGAGTGTGACAGCCTGCATGGCAGCTTTGGCACCAAAATAACCCTCCTTCCCAGGACTCCTCCCCTGGAAGAGGCCTCTTTTGCACTGATTTTAGGCATATTCTTCACCACCTTGATGGAATAGAAACAGACCTGTATGGCCAGAGATCAAGGAATCCCCAATTAAGAATAAAAATAGTAATCTTGGCTTGCTTAACATTTGATGAAAGCCGGTTTTATCTCAGAGCGATTCGGTTTAGCTGCGGTGTGCAGGGGAAATTTCTTACACGTGCTTGCAGACAGAGGCTATGCCTGTTGGGTTACACTGTTATCCCATGAGAAATCACTCTTGTCTGTGCTGAGGTAAATGAGGAAGAGTTTGGGGTGAGGGAAGGGGCTCTGGGTGCAAGGGAAACCAGGGGGAGGGTTTTGAATGGCAACTGCTGTTGCCTGTGTTGAGATTGGCCTGGAGAGTGAGACATAAACATTTATCTCCTTTCCAAACAGGGTAGGAAATTATTTAATTGTCCATACTACACCTTACAAAAAATAAATAAAAACTCCTTGGGCAGGAAAACTTCATCTTTCCCCATTCCCTGTGCCTGCAGGAAATAAAAGCTGCTCCCTGCCGCTTCTGTCACCTCTGATTTCTCCTGTTTCTTGCCCCAGGCTTACACGCGAGGTTTGAGCTTTGTTCCACAGCAAAAACCAAAGATGGGACAAAACTTTCCAAAGGCAGATGCAATGTCGGAGGACAGTATGTGTGGCTGGGGTGGGATTGCAGGGGCTGGACTCACTCCCCCCAGCTGGAGGCACTTTGTTGAGGCCCCCGGGGCAGGGTTCTCATCCCCTCTCTCTGGGGTAGAGACCCGCTGGAGGGTGAGGTCTTACCTGGGCTCCCTGAGGTGACTGTCACCCCAGATGTGGGTAGGACCATGCCTTGTTATTTTGGTAATTAATGCCTATTTCCTGAGAGAACACAAGACATGGTGGTATAACAAGGCTCCTTTGTGCCCCAAAGCTCTCCCTTGGCAAATCGGCTCTCCTGAATGTTAGTTGGGAAGATGCTGCAGCTCTTCTGAAAATCCCACCCACATGGCATCACACAGGGTGCCGCTACCCATGGGGCTGATCTGCTGCATTGCTCCAATCCCCCTCCTTTGGGACCTTTGGTGACGAAACAGCCTCACACAAGCAGCGTCATTAAAGCTAATAGATTCTCACACCAAATTAAGCAGGGCAGGAGAAGAGTAAGATGTTTCCACTTCATAGAAGCCCCTGTGAGTGGTTTCTACTCATGGTTACTCCATGTCTGGAGGGTTTTGTTGCTGTTTTGGTTGGATTCACCATGCAGTGGTGACCTGAGGGTAGGTCCCACCTCTGCCACAGAGGTTGGATTTAAGATGCTAATGGGACTTAGGGACCATCATGCTGGATCCAGCACTTGGTGGCCATTCACAAAGAGAAACCCTGGGATGGCTGTGGCAGGTCCTTTAGCTCCCTCCCAGCTGCAAGGCTTCTAGGAATAAAGCATCAATAACCATGCTGGTGAGTTTTTTCCAAGAGCATGGGGGTGAAATGGCACTGAGGCTGAAGTGCCAACTGAATTCCTCAGCTGCAAGCCTCATTCCTCCTGACATACTGCTCTGGAGACGATGTGACATCCTACTAATGCCGTTTCCCCAGGACTAAAGGTCACTTACTTATACTGTAAAAACCCAAACAACAACTGGGATAAGCTGATTAGGTCCAGGTTGGGTTGATGCAATGAGGTGGGAGTGATGGGCAGAGCATGGCCATCTCTGCTGGGGCACTGTGGCTGAGGGCTGCACTCCGTCATCCCCTCCGCTGGCTGAGGACTGGTCTCAGGCTGGGTGAGACCCTCCACCTCACGTGCTGCTGATGGTTACCACCCAGCCCCCAAAATCTTCTGTAAAAGAGAATTTTTGAAGAGGATGGGGGAAAAAGTCCCCTTGTTTGTTCCTTCCATTTATGTTTGGAGAGAAAGGATTTATGGAAGTCAGTTCAACTCCCTGTCTTGCCTTGACTGATATATTTCTCCCTATCCTGAGTTAAGCACTATCAAGGAAGAGTTCAGGCAAGTGCTTGCGCCTGATGCTAAATCTTGGGATGCAAAGGGAGAGGCACACTGGGAACAGGAACGTGGTGCTGGGAGCATGCAATACCGCATTAGCGACCACCTCTCCTGCAGCTCTTCCCATTGGGAGTCATCGGTATGCTTAAATCCACATCCATCTTACAGAGAGGGAGGTGGAGGTCCAGGCACAGCTGGTGGGACAGGCAGGGATGGGAAGCAGGTCCCCTGTGGGGTGCAGGCGCAAGCCCCGGGATGCACAGCCCTAGCTCACTAGCAACGTTCCCGACGCTTGCCGACTCCGCACAGCTGCTCCCCTCATCTGCGCGCATTCAGAGCGGCTCCATTCAGCAGCGCTGCTTCCTGGAGCCTGAAAGGCTGCTGATTGTTTTTAATGAGCCTTCGCCTTGCTGGAGGTTTGTTTCACACTGATTGCGTGGGCAGCACCGTAACCTCATCCCACCAGGCGGGTTTGCTGGCCCTGCACTCCCCGGCATTGCTCAGCACCAGGGGAGCTGGTGGGGGGAACCCAACAGGTTTGGGGAGCAAGTACAAAGGTTGTGGAGTGCTGCTGTACCCCTCTTGAGGATGGAGGTGTCCAGGACCCCTACGGCAATGCAGGGTCCCGCAATGGAGGAAAGCAGCATACCCTCCACCTCGCTCTTGGAGAAGCTTTGACCTCCACAGTGTTTGCACAGCATCCAGGGCACGGCACGATGCCCACACGACTCAGACCTGCTCCCTCCCACCTAGCAGCAAGGTTGGGTTATTTGGGAGGTTCCTTCCTTGCCCTGTAGCCTTCCCACATGCCTGACTCAAGAGCCCAGGGCATGATTCAGCTAATCCCAAAACATGGCAGATGATTGACATCCTAAAAGTGCCTTATACCTCTCCATCACCTCCAAAGGGAACCTGGGATGGAGAGCTGAGCTGTCTTTGGATGCTGGATCAGGCCCTTTATACCATGGAAAACTGAGTAACATCCTGGCCTTGCGGGAATTAAAACTGGAGTGATAGAGGGTGATCTTGCAGCAATAGCAGTACAAATTGCAGCGCTTGGGGCTGTTGCTGGAAAACCACCAGTTCTGCTGAATGTGTGGGGCTGCTCCATGCAGTAACTCCCTCATTCATTAGTCCATGTAATCTGACGGGATATACCCTGTTGAAACCTGCTACCCAGCTTTATTTTTTCATGTTACTCTTGCTGCAATTTTTTTTCCCCTGAGAAATTATTTGAACAGATGGCTGAGCTTGATATTAATATACTTATTTCAACATTTGCATAGAGCATCTGCTAGGAAAAAAAAGAGTTTTGCAGGTTTAAAAAAATAAATTTTTTTCATCTTTGACTTGAATTCCAAGAATCTGAGAAGACAACTACCTCTTCCAAGAATGTATAAAAGCTTCATTTATATACCAGTAGGATGCCACTCCACTGAAATGTCACTCACTGGCAGATGATTTGGAAGGGTAGAGGGAAATGAGTGTGCATATTACAGAACTGATCAAGTCTAGACCGAAAAAGGGGAAACTTTTAAAAGCAAGCTCCCAACCTAGTCTTTCTGTTGTTATTTGCTTCGGCCAAATAATTTGGAGCTAAATTGCCTCCTTTTTCCTCCTTAAAGAGTTCCTCGTTTATTTAGCTGTTCTGCCTGCATTGCTGATCTGTCGTGTGGTGGTCATCTCCTGGCCATGTCCTGAGTTCACAGCGGGCTGAGCGCCCCCCCCCACCTTCCTCGGAAAAGAAAGCTGGAGGCACAGCCCAGGTGGGACCACCAAAGCATCCCTCCCATCCTTAACTGGGCTGTTTAGAGGGCCAGGATCTCAAGGTACATGTGTGTCCTCAGAAGGTTGTCTAGATGAAGCCATTGAGAAATTGCATCTTTTTCTCTTAGGGAAGATCTGACAGCATTTCTGGATCCTATAAACCTTTCTTCTCCAGTAAACCAGTCTGCTACAATAATTTTGCTTTATTAATTTTTTGACTAGCCCTTCGAGGGGCCACAATCAAAATGAAAATTCATGGAGACCCATGTGGTTTATCACTGCACATTAACAAGGGGTCATTCCCTTCTGTCCAAACCCTCCGGGTCACCTCCTTGTTAAACCCACAGGGATAATGCTCTTCTTCCACCCAAAGGACTTGCCTGATGCTGTTATTTTTGTGACTCTACCAAGCAAAGCTGAGTAGTGAACATCTTTCTGATGTTTTCACCTGGCCTCCACAGCGTGGGGTCTGGTCTGATGTACTTTAATAATGATGCCTGCCCATCACTGAAAGCTGTAGGTCAGGCTAAGCTCTCAATCCATATGTGCATCTGTGCAATTGTCTCCCCAGCAGGATTTCCCACTAGTTTAATACTGTGTGTTTTGAAGAAGGTGGCTATTCCTGCCTTTAATTATTCTGCCTTCCCCACAATTCCCACTCATAGCACAGAGGATGTGGTCAAAGTGACCGAGCCCAGCTCTTTGCTGAGAATCTGATCTCAGCAGACCTCAGCTGTAACGAGTCACCCAACCTACAGCAGTGCCGATCCCGACAGTACCTTTGATCTGGAGTCGTTCTGGATTCGGGGTTTCACATTGCAAAGGCAACCTATCTCAGATTGGTTTCCTCTTGGTTTTATAAATCACTGTATCCAGAGGTACTATGGTCTAGGTATTACAGGTGAGAGGCGGTATTATAAATCATAGCACATACATGCTTTAATTATTTTGTCAAAATGATTTATAAGCTCTAACTTACTGGAAAGTACCAGGCTGTACCCGTGGACCGGTCTTTTCTGTCCTTACCTCTGTTAACTCTGAGGACCTGCTCCTCACCTTTTCCTCCCACACTTTGGCTCAGGGGATGGTACTTTCCTGAGTCAAGCAGCCCCTTAGCTTGACAGCGACTATGGAAATGGATCCGAGACTACACAGATATTTTCCAGCTCTAGCCAACATGAGACACACAGCCCCTGCCATCCCCCCGCCACGCACCAGCCACCCAACCCACAGCCCTACACCAGGCTAACTCAGTTTATCCCGTAACAAACTTTTTTGGCAGGGTGTCAGTGCAGCCAGAGCAATAAATATTTACAGCCATAGCAGAGGCAATGCCAGAAATACCAGCGTAAATAAGCACATCCTAACACACAGGTAACATGGCTGTGGTTTAGGTCCCTTGCAGTGAGGGAGGAAGGAGAGGAAGGGACGTTGCTTTTTGAACATTTTTCCAGTGTTTTCACTTTTTAATGACCTACTTAGCCCATTGCTGAAGGGTGTAATTTATGACTCTGAAGTATAACTGGGGAGAGGGGGGGAGGTTTGCAGCCTCCATGCTTTGGCTCCGGCTGGTTTATCACTCGGTTCATTCCTCACGGTTTTGCATGACAGCGCAAGGGCTGAGTGCGATGAATGGTATGCAGATAATAACAGGGGAGAAAGGCTTTCCCTCGAAGCCTGCGCACTGCTGGAAGAGCAAAGGGGAGGAGGGATGGAGGAGAACGTGCTTGGGGGAGGCTCGGGAGAAGCTGTGAAATGCCCCTGGAGCAGGCGGTGTGAGATACACAGAAAGAGCCATGTCGGAGGCCGTGTGATGGAAACTGAGGGCTGGATGCAGCCCTGCGGGCACTGTGGGAAGGGAAATCGCACCCTCTTGCATTGGGATGATGGGGTCAGAGGTGATGCTGGCCATGCAGGGGTGCCCCATCTTCCACCCTCTCTGTGCAGACCCTGGCTGCTGACCTCCTGGCTCCCCCTGCACCGTGAGGGCTTTGCTCTGGGCTTGCACCGGCCTTATGTGCTCCAGTCTCGGACCTCGGGGAGAGAAGGGACCCTGCATGAAAAGGCAAGGAGGCATCCCTACAGCTCCCTTCATGGCAACAGTTTTTGAGGTGTAGTGTGAAGGGGGGCCCCTTTCCCTTGCCCTCTGGGGGAGGGAGGGTGGGGGTAGGAAGGGGGAGAGGAACTCCTGCCTGCTCTGCCCCTCTGTGCTGACCTGCCTTCCCTGCGGGATACAGTGCTGGATTTAGATGAGAGGTAACACGAGGGGGGGTTGATATGGCAGAGGATGTGTTTCCTCCTGGCCAAGGTTTCCAGTACTGAGCAGAGCAGTGAAGCATTGGGACCAGTTATCTCCCTGCAGACAGACCCAGAGGAGGCTCCTGCTTGTGTCCGGAGGCTGGAGCTGTGGTCCTACGCCTCAGCGGCTTTCCCACCTGATGGGATCCAGGCTTTGTCAGCAGTAGTGGGGTCAGAGCTAAAGGATGAGGTTAGAGCCCTTGCACTTCTCACCCCAGCTCCACCACAGACACAATTTAACACCGCCAGAAAAACCTGAGTTGTGTATTCCCTTTATGCCCATGGTAAATCTTTGAGGAAGGTCCGAGCCAGGTTGTGGAGAGGCATCCATGCTCATTCCTCTTCCTGATCTCTGTATACCTGCTCAGAAAATAAAATCATGCAGTTTTGCCTCTGTCCTGCTTTTTATGAAAGCCTGGCTCCAGAAATGTGCTCCTTTGCTCTGGCCATTTCCATAATTAAAGCAATAAGCAGTGGATGTGATTTAAATCAAGCCTGAGCTCTTGAAAAGCCACCTGTGGTGTTAAAAGCAAGTCAATAAAGTGTGTTAATAGAAGCGTTAACATTTCAGCAGCGTACAGGCAGCGTTAATTATGACATTCCCCGTCAGGCAGGTCGTTCCAGTATCCCTCATGGAACAGGCAGTGGTGACGGGTTTTGGGTCTGAGCATTGGGCTCAGCAGCAGCACAGGTCATGAGGAGAACACTGTCAGGCTGGGCAGGCAGAAAGCATGGGAGAGGCTAACTGATTTGCTAGTTAAACCCCTTAAATGCAGGCTGGTGTCCCACCCTGGGTCCCAGAGCCACTGGCCATCTGCTATTCTCGTGCTTTCAACTGGGATGTGAACACATCTTCTGCACACAGACAAGGGCTGGCTTGAAATCACACCAGAACAAGAGAGCGGACTAAAACATCCTTCCAGGCATCAGTACCATCACCCCGGGGAGCAATCTCTGCAGGCTGTTTGCAGCTTTTGCCATCTGTCCCACGGGTTGTCTGTCCTGCTGTAGGTTGCCAGTGGTCTTCTGTGACATAACCGCGCAGCTGGTCCTTTGCTCATGAGGTTGAGCCCAAGTGATTAATTCCATTTAGCTCCTCCTTGGCAGTTGGAGGTCCTCTCTGGCGGGCACGAGCCATTAAAGGTCTGGGAAGAGGTATTCCATCAGCAGAATGAACACAGGAACCTCTACTATCAGCCCCTGTTATCCAAGGGCTGGTGCACTGGGACACTTGGGAACAATTAGGATGCATCCTTGCTCCAGAAGCAGTGCAGCTATGGATGTGCTAAGATGTGCTGGACCCAACTCTGTCCTGGGCTATTGCAAAAACCTTTGCCCACTTACAGACTTACTTCACCCAAAGGATGGAGAGCTCAGTCCATGAGCAGTTTGATATTGATATTGTTCTAAGTAGAAAGCAGAGGAAGATGGAAACAGGAGAATTTTACGTTCGCAAGTGCCAAAATATTCAAACCAAATAAATTTGTCCTGAATTTACTGTCTGGAAAAGCACTGCAAAATGCTTTGCTCTTCCAGACTGTCGTGATGTGTCTGCTCACATGTGCACAGGGACAGGCTCCAAGGAGAAACAATGACACCAGCACCTTCTCAGAAAAGCCCTGAATTAGCAAGTTGCTTAATATTAAGCATGTGCTTAAACCCATCCCCCAGAGCACAGCCCTGAAACGTGGGGAGTCCACCCTGCAGCCAGCCTGTAGCTGGTACTCTAGAGCTGTCAGCTGGGACCTAAAACACGTCCTCAAGTGCTCTGCAAGGCAGGGACCAAAATGCCACTGAGTCAGCTGAGTCTCTGTCTCTCCATTTTTAATTAAATTCCATTTTTACAGCAGGAAAAAAGTGCTCACGAACATTTGATTAGAGCTTTTTCCATTTTTTGGATCAGCATGGGACAGGGGACAGGATCAGTCTGTCATAAAACATCCTCCTATGGCTTCTAGAATTCAAATACTTGTCTTAAAAAAAAAGGTTTATATTAGATTTCTCTCTCTTCTATACATGCTGCTTCATGATTTTGCCTTCTCCGAGTGTGCCCTTGGTGTGTAGGGAGGACAGAGAAGCATTTCTGCTTGCACTGCCCCATGTAGTGTGTGTTTTACACAGCACAGACCCAGTTTCTGCAGTGCTTCAGGGGAGGCAGCATCCTTACCCCCCATTATACTTGGGGACAAAAGAGGTGAAGAATACATACCAAGGGTGTGTAACAAGCTGGCAGCACAGCTGGAACTTGGGGTACTTTTGCTCTGGTTCCTTGGACCTTCCTTCCCTCTAATAAACTGAACTTGGGGTGTAGGTATTTAAGGATGAAACTATTCTCCTGGAACATCAAAATGGCAGTGTCCGACTCCGTTCTGAGTGTGTTTCAGAAATTCACAGACACAAGAGCCTGGGAGAGCCTGTGGGACACGGAGAGCAGCTGGTGGCAGAATCACAGGATGGTCCTGGAAAGATCCCAGCAGGACTATGTCCTCTCCTTCTCCCGGAGAGGGTGGATAACACAAAGGGGCAACACAACCTGCTCCCAAGGCAGGTCAGCATCCGCACACCGCCTCAGGCTTCAACACCCCCAGGATGCTTTGCCCGGACCGTGTCACCTGCAGATCCATGCAGGATCAATTTACTGGTGCTCAGAGGCCTCATGGACATCTCCAAGGGAAGAGCAGCTCAAGAGGAGCTCCGTGGGGAGCAAGTTTGGGGGACAGCAGGGTATGTTGGTTGTGTTGTTCAGCACCGCGGGTCCTGCCAGCAGAGAGGGCACATCTCTCTGCTAAGCTCTTTCCCAGCCCCTGCGATGAAGCAGATTGTGGGTGGATGAAAGAATCAAGGAGGGAGCAACGGAGCTGTGGATAAAGGTTAGCTCTGCATCCGTCCAGGATGCCTGCACAGTGTGCCCTGCACTGCGCCTGCAGGAGATGCCATCTCTTTCTTCAGGCCTCTGCCTCTTGGGGCTTCATGGCTGGCACCAAATACCCTTTGCTTTTCTCCTTTCTCTTTAAGAGAGTTGCAAGCTCCTGAGCAGCTCCTCCCCCACATCTTTCCTACCAGCAATTTCGTTTGATGTAGTTGGATCCCTCTCTCAATGTTGCCTAAAACAACTCCTTGCTTGCAAATGTGGCTTCTCAACGTATCCTAAGCTTCCAAGGTTGCCCTCAGTATAGAAGAAGGGTCCCAGAGAAGTGTCCATGCCTGGATGCCCCAGGACTCAGGCTGTAGGTCTCCCTCCCTCAGCCTAGATGGGTGCCAGCTCACCCCATGCCATTCACTTGAACTCTGCAAGAGGAGGAGTGGAGGGCTGGAAGGAGAGAGTATGGCACAGGCCATGGCAATGGACATGCTGGTCCTTCCTTCTCAGATAATTGCACAAATATCTTCCCTCTCACTGTCAGGAGGAAGGAGATCTGGCCCAAACAAATCACTTTTGCCCTCGATAAGTTCCTTGCCCAGGGCTTGACATCAAAGCCCACTGCCTGCTGCAGTGCAAGAGCTGCCTGGTCCTCCCTCCTAAGTCCCTGATGCCTGCCTGTCTCCATCCCTTGCCTTTCATTCCATACCTTAAACTACTGATGTTTAGTGCAGGGAAGGTCTTGCAGGATGTATAGAGCCTGCTGCCCTGGTCTTTGATTGTTTCTTTAGTACTACTTTAACACAAATCATTAAAGCCCTGTGATAAGCCATCCCCTGCCACTCACCACAAAGGCAAACTTATTGTTTCCATCCTGGCTGCTTTGTCTGTGTTCAGACTCTTCAGGCATTTCCTTACTTGGCATTTATCACTTCCAGTATATCTGCACGGGCTTTATTTTTCTTACTAACACAGACTGAAAAACCATCAGTTTCTTGACTGCTGTCCCCTTGGCCTGTCACTAAATACTCTTCATCTTGGGATATGCTCTTGAACAACACATCGATTCAAATTCTGCCTCTTATGGCTGCCATTTAGCTAAGATATATGCATTATTATTCATCTGTCCAGTCTCTCCTCTGAAGCCAGTCCTTATACTCACTTCCATGGCTGGATTCCCCCATTACGTATAATGTCTGCTTTTTCCCTGGATGGAGATGTTATTTATTGCCTCTTGTTCGCTTGGCTAAAGAGAGAATAAAATGGTCCCCGCAGTTACCCCATGGCTTTGAAAGGTGCAGTGGCCTCATTTCTCCGGACTCCAGTGTGAGCTACGGCTGCCAGCGGCTGTCGGCGAGGATGAGCTGCAAACACAAACGGCGCCAGACCTGCAGAGCTCAGCAGGTTTTCTCTGGAGATCCAGCGGTGATGGAGCGTGGTGGAGACCATGAATCACCCCTCACCTTGAGCGGAAGGCAAGGGCTGACAGGGATGATGGGGTGGGCAGCGGCACCAGAGGCAACTCTTGCTCACACAGCTATCTGCTAAGCAGTTCTTTAATTTTGACTGGTGTGCAGTCAGAAATTTACTCAATTCAGCTCAATTAACAAACTTCTGGTAACCCTGAATGTGCGTAGCAGAGTGTGCAAGCTTGGCAGACCAAGGATGGTGGTCAGGATGGGGCCACAGGGCAACATGAGCCTACCTCCCTTTCTCTCCCGCTTATTCCAGTTATCTCCCAGGTACCTCCACCTGCAACGGCATAAACATCAGCCAAGCTGCAGGCAGCGCTTCTGCCGAGGACTTTGCTCCATGGGGCACCCCAGTGGGGCAGGGACAGGCTTTTCAGTGCAGGAGAAGGATGGCAGATGGCTGAGAGCTGCAGGGTCAGCAGAGCATCCTTGTCTGAGCCGTGGGGTGAGGGCAGGCACCCGGCCCTTTGCAGGCAGAAGGAGCAGACGTGGGCATGGCTGAAGGGCAGAGCAACAGCTCCTGCTGCTGCACTGGGGACCTGCCTGCGCTGCTGGGTCATTAATTTAAGCATCCTTCTGTCATCTCCCCAACTTCCCTAGAAGCCAATTCACAGGACTCTTGCTGGCTTCCTTCTCCCAGAAGCTTTGAGCCATCCAAAAATTGTAAGTCAGGCTGCACAGCATTGTGAGATTTATTTGGAGAAAAAAACCATCTCCATCACTGTTTTGTAAAACAACAAGCATACGTGGGGTACTTTTCCTGGCTGGCTGCATGATGTAGGGTTGGACTATGTAGTGATTTTTAATTTTCAGTGTTCCTTGCAGTGATGAGACTCATAAAATAGTCTTAAAAACCAAAGAGAGATTTTGCATACAGTTTACAGCTCCAGGAACCATGGGCTTATTTAAATTAAAAAAAAAAAAAAAGAAATAGAATTCTGACGTGACTGGGGGAGCTGGGAAAGTGGACTCCAGATTGTATGCCTCTTGTTATCAAATGTCACCATCACCAAAACAGGCCAAACAAAGGAAAACCCCGGGAGAGTTAAGTCCCTCTGCAGAGCTGAGAAAGCCAGGGCTGCAGAGCCTGTTGTTCCGCTAGTATGTCGATTCGGGATGAATACTTAGAGATACAGTCATTTTCCTAAGCAGGACGTCAGCTGTTTGACGCTCATTAGTGCTAATGAAAATCATACAGCCTGAGTTTTTGCTCCAGCCCATAACTCCTCTAAGCACTGCCATTTTCACTGTCATCTCGGGGAAGAAGCCGGAGCAGAGTCCGAGATATTGAACTTCAAACCAGTGCCAGTGTTAAACGAAGCAAAGACATCGTAGAGTATGCAAAGGGGTTTATTAGGTTTCCCTTTAATTTTTTCCAGCTGGATAGGAAGGAAAAAAATAAAATAAAAGTGCAGGAGTCTCCATCAGACTCCTAAGATAATTGCTTTGGGACGCCTGCACCGGAAGACCTCTCATCCTGCCGTGCATCCATGGGGTCCATCTCCCACCGTCCTCTACAGCGATGGTGACACACCAGCCGCATGTTGCCCTGTGCATAGGCCAGTAAAGCTGCTCCTCCACGATATGGTGGAAACTATCCCTTAAAAGTGTGACTCAAACCTTTCCGCCTTCTTATCTGCCACGGGCAAGAAGCCAGATTAAGGTTTTGTTGGTCAGGAGTATGCAGGCCACAAGGATCGCACATTTCCTATGTGATCTTGGCCAGTCCAATACCTCTCGGCCTTAGCTTCCTTAGTTTTAAAGTCTAGGCAATAACAGCCTCTTTGAGGAAGGAAGCGTGAGTATTCGTATGCTAATATTTGTAAGACACTCGAGGGATAAGTTGAGGAGGTCCATAAAAATGCCTAGGAGCGATGAGTAATGCTTTTTCTGGGCATATCTTGATTTCAGCCCAGGCTGCTATTGCTCCCAGAGCACCTGTGGGTACTAAGCCTCTGGGACATGTTCCTCAGCCCCATAAAGATAGAGAAAACGGGAGGAAAAAAAAAGAAATCTCATATTGCTCCATGGGTAGAACCTTCGCTCGCAACTGTGAATATCAAACCTGCACTAAAATCTGGATTAATTCCCAAAGATTTTTCCATTTTTGGTCTGTTTCTTCAATGTTGCCTTTGGTGAGCATGCTAGTAGCTGGCTGGATCTGATGCATTCACTCATTTGTTCCATGATTAGCAATCACTGAAGTGTGCGAGTCTCTTGACAGGTCTCAGCAACAGCTTTCATTTCATGCAGACCTGGGGCTGAGAGTCCCCATACAGTTCAGTTGCTCCATTGGAAACGCAGAACGAATAGCAAAGGCATCAAGGGGGAAGAAACCTAAAGTTTACACTCACGTAACTGGGAAAAGAATTTATTCTGATCATGCTATTTTAGGCCTTATTTCTACACTGAACCACTGTGGGGGAGAAAAAAAAATAGCGCTTTTATGGAAAAGCGTCTGTCTGATGGTGGGCAGTAGAAGGTGATCCATGAGTTGACTAATAAATAGCGTGGTGTTCATGAAACTAAATTGGAAAACGTTTTCCATGCTAAGAAAACACTGGAAAAGCCTGGCTCTTGTAATAAGACATTGCTTCACTTGCTTTGCTGGTGTAACCTATTGCTTGGAAAAGCCATGGAGTCTTGCCTGTGCATGCAACCCCTAGCATCGTGCTGAGGAGACTTCTCTGGTTGTCTTTCTGGGTGGGTTGTCTTTTCATGCATCAATTAAATATGTAGCACTGGGGAGAGCCTGATTTTCTGCATGGGAGCCTGGAAGCCTTAAATCCAGGGAATAAGAGGAGGAGCGTTTATCAATAATGTCTATGAGGACTCCTGATGGAGGGATTTGCTCCTGGGTGGAAATGCAAAACTTTGTGAGAAGCTAAAGTGCAGTGGGGACAAAAGCAAAGCACAGGACCTTGTGATTTTGTACATCTATAACAAGAAGCCCTGCTTAAGCAGTAAGAAACAGAGAGGCTGTGGCTGCAGATGGCTTGCAACGGCACCAGTGCCCTCCCTGCCTCCCAGCTGGATACAGGGATGCCAACAACCAAACCCGCATCTGTTCCCGTGCTGCCTGGATTGCACCCGGATGGCTTGCAAACTGGTCTAAGAGCTCAGCCCTGAAGTGGTTACAGGGGCAGTAAAGCAACAGTGACAACATCCTCGAAAGAAAGAGCTGCTGAGGACGTGGGAATTGCTATAAATAACTTCTTGCTGGGTTGTAAGCCGTGCAACCCCCACACAGATGGGCAGAGATGTGCCTCAGGCTGGCATCCTGAGACTCATCAGGCTTACCTCTTAGAAAGACAGGAGGAAGAGGAGAGCTGGAATAGGCCAGTCCGTTGTTTTTTAAGGCTTGTGAAATGCGCCTGTCAAGCCTTCTGTACGCAGATTTGCATGATGCAGAAGCAAACATAAAACCAGCTGAAGCCCAGGGCAGCTCAAACAGGAGTCCTGGAGGGTACAGGATAAGGTCTTCTTGCACGTGTAGGAGAGAGCTTGTGAAAACAGATGTGCTCTGACAGAGGCTGGTTTCTGTAGCTGGGAAAAGAGTGTGAATCCCAAAGCAGAGGGCCCTCAGCAAAGCACAGCCTGCTGCCAGGGATTCCTCCTCCCTCCCCCTCTCTCTCCTCCGAGACACTGACACTGGAAATGGTCCTGCTGATTAGACAGTGTCTGAGCTGATGAGCCCGATGCTGGAACACGAAGTACTGTTCTGATGCCCACGTTTTCAGAGGAAAGTTGAAAAATTGAGGAAGGTGCCAAAAACAGCCACAAAAATGATACAAGGGCTGGAAGAAATGGCTTACAAGAGACTTACAGAGCTTGTGCTGTTTAGCTTAAAGGAAAGAAGATTGAGAGGACATTATAGCACATAAGTATCTTATCTTGAAAAAAAAAAAAGAATACCAGGTACTAAAGGAGTCTTTACTCTATCAGAGCAAGGCACAGCAAGAACTGGTGCTGAAGGGCAAAGCCAGACAAACTCCAGCGATGAAAAAGGATTTGTGTTTTCCCCCTAACTGTGAAGGTAATAAACTGCTCTGGGGAGGGGACCACGCTCCATCTCCTCGGATCCAGGCAGATAATTTTCTGTTGCTGCCATCAGTTCCCGGGTGCTGGACCACAAACAGATGTGGTCTGCCGTATCCTGGAGCTTGAAGGAGAAAATGCAAAGATCCCTTCTGGCTTGAGGCTTTCTCATCATTCACAGCAAGGCAGGAAGAAAGAGACCTGCTGTTAGGTAGCCACAATGCAAAACACAGATTTACCATTCAGGAGCAGCCTCATGTCCCCTAGCAAAAATAACCCTCATGGTCTAATCTGCAGCTCTGGACCATCCCCTGATGACTGAAGCACTGGTGCCCAGGGTGTCAGATGTGGTGGGACATGGCACGGGCTGGTTTTCCTCTTTGTGTGGTGAAAGGCAGTGAATATCAGGTGAGCCTTGGTCCTACCATGGGCAATCTCAGGTCAGACAGACTCTTGACCCACCGGTGAGATCTTTCTCTGATGGGACTTCCAAGCTGGTGCCCCCGTAAGAGCCCTTGCCTTTGCTCTGTGGCCAAAATTGTATTGAAAATAGCTCCACCCCCGGTAAGAGGCCACCAAAGCCCTTGCCTTTGCTCTGTGACCAAAATTGTATTGAAAATAGCTCCAGGCTTTGCATGATGCGAACGCAGAAGCAGCCCCCAGAAATAGGCAAGAGCCAGTGGCATGGTTGCACATACCTCCCTGCGGCAGGGCTGGCCTAAATGGAGGACTGACCGGAACACAAAAATGATCTACTGGCAATAGCCCCTCCCTGCTCTACCCCTGTGCCTTTTCCACCTGTGTAACGAGGTGTAAAACATTCCCCAGTCGAAACATTGTCTTGTTTTTCTGCTGTCTCTGACTAGGTGTAAATTCTTACTCAAAGCATGGACAAGGAAAAAAAAAAAACCAAAGCTTTAAATGCTTTAACATTCAAGAAAAGTACTCTGTGTACCAGGAGTTTTAGTGATCACTTTGGGAGAGCCAAGTGTCTGAGCAAATTAGCCTTGGATCTGAACAGCCTTGCAAACGGCTGTCTAAGAGTGAGCAAATACCATATTATTAAAGACAAATGAAAGTAGCAATTGAACTGAAGAAGACAAAGAGTTTTGCTCATGTAGATGCTTAACAATTTTTTCCTGTGAGGGCTTCTGAGATGAAACACGATAAGAGCCAAGCCTCTTTTATATTCATTGGCCTCCTAACGATTATTTAGTGAAGGTCTTATGCAAATTGCACATGTCACAATCCCCACCGCTCTCGGGAGCCAGCGGTTCATTTCAGTTTGAAGATTGTGGTGCAGTGTGAGACTTGTTTGTTCAAGAAATGCTCCCACTCTAACCTCCTCGAAGGGCTCCATTAAACACAGCGCTTCCACGTTCGTCAGGAATGTGTCTCCTATTTCCAATAAACACAACAGCTAATTAGTTAGGGAGAGGGACCCAAAGAAAACAAACTCGGTTGGAACAGAGACTGGAATTGCTGTAGCGTTTGAAATCCAGAGGAGGTTTTTGCAGCTGGGGAGCACAATACCCGGCGAGGACCATCTTACACCGTTCGGCCGGGCACCTGTAAAAGCCAAGACCAAGCTGCCGTGGCAGAACAGAGATACACTCGCTGTGAGCCCGGAGTGGTCTGTATGTAGCCAGAAGCCCATGCAGACATGTGCAAATCTGTCCAGAAGGCTTCAGCCCTCCCTGGGGTATGATATAAATTTCCTTTTATGAGATAACGAAGAGGCAACATGCTACCTACTCTCCCTTCAGCGTTCTTTCTCCCTCAACCTACTGCCAAGGGAATTATTTTAGTCCAGCTGAGTCCTAAATCGTTCCCACATCAGCGCAGATATGATCTGGCCATCATCACACAAAGCATCACCCCTAGAGCGTTTGGTCAAAGAGGCCACATCCAGGCTTGCATGAAACAGGGCATTCAGAAACCCGTGTGCTCATATGAATGATAGTGCTGTGCAGTCCAAATTCCCTGGCAGGCTGCCTGAGCAGCCAGATGTGCCTGACACATGGCGGGACTGACGGCACCACACCATGCACAGATCCCTGAGCAAGCCCGGAGGGCAGTACCAACGGAGAGAAGTTAGCTCAGTGCGTGGAGACCCAAGGGATACGAGCTGCGGTAAGGCAGTTTACTCCTCCGCTGTCGATGCCATCCACAGAGCAACGTCGTTCAGCACAAAATAGACATTTCTGTGCTGTGCTCTGTAGATGGGGCCTTAGGAGAGTTCCCCAAGGCTGTTGTGTGGCTATTCCCTTGGGAATAACTTGGAAGGCTCCTCACTGCCTACCTGATTTCTGCAAGGCTTAGAATCAGCGCACCAAGTCTCGCCGTGGGTCGCGTGGGAACCGCAGGAACATGGCCTACAGACCTCACTGACGCTGCAGTTGTGATGTTGCTGCTCAGAGCCTGTCTCCTCCACATGGATCTGGTGCTGAGTCCTCACTCCCACCAGCCCGAAATTTCTCGTCGAAGCAATCTCTGCATCAAGCCAGCTCCGCTCTGGCTCACTGATCTTGCCTGGGACTCCTCCTAGCAACAAATATGTTTGTGCCCAACATGATAGTAAACACAAGAGGTGGAGTGAAAAACAGGCAGAGCCAAGACAGCTGAAAGAGGGGGCTCCCTATCTTGAGCTGAGTAGCTGGCTTGGTTTCTTCTTTTTTAAGCTTGGACTGAATTCATGAGCAGAACAGGGCATCAGATGTTTTCCCCTTCCTTGTCCGCACAGCGTGTCGTCCGTGGCTCTGCCAGAGGCAGCAATGACTGCAGTGGCCAAGAGGGGAGTGCGGTGCATTCAGCAAACACACAAAACTCCTCTCACAACTTTGCACGCCGTCAGGATCCTGCCCTTGTATTTAATCTATCCTTCCTCTGCTGCTTTTTTAATGTGGTGGTCAGGAAGGGCCAGAAGCTGGAATCACTCCCCAGTCTGAACATATTGCAATGTATGTTATATATGTTACTTATTACATACATAGATGCAGCCTGTGAACATCTAGAGTGCAAATCTGTGATTTATGTTTTTAGTACAGCTGGATCTGAAAAGTGCAGAAGGCAGCACACGCTTCCAAACACAGGCTCCCAAATTCCACCCTCTGAGTCTTTGCTCCAGGCTGATGAAGTTGTGCCTAATGCATCAGGATTAAAGATGGTCAAGGTCAGATTTACACCCACTGGGCCAAATCAATACTCAGCTAAGACCATTGATTTAAATGGATGTTCCGCATAGTGGGATCTGAGAGGCCTTGGAATAGACAGGTTATGTCTCACGCTTACTACACAAAGTGACTCAGGGATCTGTTCAGATCATTACAACAAAGGCCCCCAGTGGCTTTTTTCCAGCTTTCTTTAGGAATAGCGCCCAAGGAAGAAGTATAAGCCAGGCCCCAGTAAGCTGAACCCATGAGCATTCTGGCATATAGGTGGCTCCTTCCCTCCCTGCCCTGATTTCATACCAACAGCGAGTCTCCATGAGCTTTTGTGGGCACCTGATTGCCTGTCACTGCTCACACCGGGCAACCCAGATCCTTCCTTTGTGGCACAACCACTCTTCGAAGTTTGGCTGAGCCAGTTCAACTCATGACATTGGAAGAAAACTATTCCTGTGGGTTTTTTTCCTGGCGAGGGTGGTTGTCTCTCTGAAGCTGCTCACAGTGGGATTCAGCAGCCACAAAGGATGAGGTAGAACAGCAGAGCTGGGAGTGAGGGAGAGGGAAGCAGGAAGGATGGGAGGAGGAGCAGGGCCTCTGTCTCATCCCTTGGTCCCAGGAAACTGCATGTGGATTATCACTTGCAAGTAATTTCCTGGGGCCTGTATCTGTGTTCAGCATGGGCATACCCACTCCAGGCTATTTCGTCTCTTCGGGTTGTGTGGAGAAGGGTTATTTACTTGTCCACTGCAGAAGAAGCTCTGCTTGGCTGCTGCTGTGATGGAGCTGCTCCCTGGAGCCAGGGGCTCTTGTCCCAGCACAGAGCTCGCCACGACACTGGCTCAAGTCTCAGCCCCACGCTTTCCCATGGGAGAGGGCAGATGCCCATCACTACCTCTGCTTCTGCTCAGCATCAACTACAGTGTCCTGGTTAGGTGCCGTGTGATGGTGAGGAAAAAGGGGTGCAGCACCAACCCAGCAGCACAACCCCACATAGCAGCTCCAGTCTGTGCCAGGCTGCCTCCCATTTCCAACCGGGAAGACCGTATGCTTCATGCTCATCTGTGATCAGATCTATTCCCTGTACCTTCTCATTGCATCATTAGATCTCAAGCTCCTATGACTCGTAACTCGGACTGTGGTAATTTGCAGTCACAACTTCCCCCCCACCCCCCAAGTGCCTCCTCCCTCTGGACATATTGTCATTAAAAATCTTTCTAACTTTTGGCTAATTGGCAGAGGTTATGTGCATGCTTCAGAAAAAGGATAAATCATTATAACCTCATGCCTCTGTAGTCAATTATAGATTGTTTTCCCAGCTCAGCCGATTTGGCAGGCGGCGGCATTGCAGTAAAAAATGAAAGCCTTCAGCCAGCATGCCTGACGTCTCTGCTCGAGAGCAGCTCAAACCAGAACCCTGTATCTCAGTCCGCACCCCAGTCTGGGAAGAGATGAGCTTTGGACATCAGCCTGTCCCAGGAATACGCAGGCTGGGCTTGTCTCTTATTCATTCATTTGCTCTTTTTTTGGCCAGGTTGGAGATGCTGCTTCTCAAATGCCACCAGGCTGTTTTGCTCCAGCATCTGGGCTCAGCCCGTTCGGACCATCTCTGCAGGAGAGGATGCTCAGCTGGACTCCCACCACTGCTCTGATGCTATCCCCTTCCTTGGCCCTTGGTTTTCCTCTTCCAGTGCAGAGGAAAGATTTCCTTGGACCTGGGCTCCCACATCGACCCCGGGTGCTCCTGAAAGACAACATGATGTAGTTTCCAGCTAGTGCAGTGCACACAGAGACATGGGCACTTGCATTTTCTCTGGTGATTCTACCTTGCCCAAGCAGCACAACCTTCGTGTCCTGGAACAAATGTTTGAGGAACGTCTGGGATTCGGGTTCACAAAGGCACTCATTACTTCACATACTTAAAAAATAAATTTACAAGAGCACTGCAATTTCAGGTCTAACACTACCAGGGACTGTGCAGGGGCACAAAACCCAGAGAAGCAACGGTGGACTGAAGGGTCTGAGTGTTCCTTCAGCCACTGTTGCAAAACAGAAGCTGAAGTATTTCTTTTCTCTTTAGAAACTTGTGCAAAACAAGATATTTGTACAAAAAGCAGGACTCTGGAACATGTGTCAGGGCATCGCTAGGCAATGCCCAAGTGCTCTGTTTACCAGTTTGCCATCTCCTAGGGCAGCGCTGATTGTGCATCTGTTCAGGGAATTACAAAGGGAAGCACTTCGGGAGGTTGCTCAAGCCAAGGGCAGCCAGACAGCACCTTCTCAACCATCTGCTACAGTGTACGGTGCGGTGCAGCACAGAAACATGTCTGCCTCCATGGTGACTTAGGATAAACCAAGGTTTTTCAACCTGTTTTGCTCCATGCCTGCTTTTACAGTTTTTGCTTTCATATCACATCGTGAGCATTGTAAGTGGTTGCAAAAACTCATCTTGCATTTCCCTTTCACACCCCCATGGAAAGGGCCATCTCACATTTTGGGGGTTCCTAGGAACACCACCAAGGCAGTGCTGGACAACAGGTTGTCTTAGTGCTGCAGAAGGTGTTTCTGGATGGTCTGGTCCTGAGGCTGCATGGTAAACCTGAAGAAGAACATAAATCACAGTGGGTCTCAAAGTTTGCTGTAGTTGGGATCTTCCAGTTAAGATGGACAAGCTGGAAAATGACTCCTAACCTGGGATCTTCTTATTCTTTGGTTAATCATACCAATTAAAAACCTCAGGTTTCGGGCTGGCTGTGAAAACAAAGGCATAAGTCCTTCATCCTATTTGGGGTTCAAGATTTTCATCATTATAGAAGACCCAAGGGTTCCAGCCATTTGGCAGCCTGTGGGAGTGCTAAATGTGCCTCTAGCCCATGGGAGAGGAGCAAAACCAAGCCTCTGAGACTGTGAGCAGCCATCTGCTCCATAATAGGAGTGAAGAATTGTTTGGTCCACTTGGCTTATCCAACAGAAAATTAAAAGGCATTTAATATCTTAATATTTAAAGTCTGCTAGTATCTGTGTAAGGATCAAATTTTTGAGAGCAGGTAGCTCTGTAACCATGCTGGGGCAGTGACCAGAGGGTGAGAGCTAGCACCAGAAAAATTGGAAGCAGAGGTAAGAGACAATTTTTAACAGCGTGAGTGATTAACTGGTGAAAGTGCTTCCTCACAACCTGTGCGCAACGCCTTTACATCACGTCTGGTGTTTTTCTAGTTGATGGGCTGTAACTCATCCAGAGGTTACGAGCTTGTTGAAGGCATTCCCAGATAAAAGTCCTGAGTGGGCAGGAGAGACGGGCTGCAAGCAGCAAGCTCCATCTGCTGCTCCTGGTCCCAAACATGGGCAAGAGCAGACCAGGCACCATACCCTCACCTGCAGTGTGGCTATGGGTTTCCTCTTCCATCCCCAAACTCTTGCCTAGTGCCAAAATCAGATGCTGAACAACCATCCCTTTACTCCTACCCCGGGCTCTGTGTGTCCCCATGGGGTGAAGTAGCCAAATACTTCTGGAAGAGCAGGGCCTGGTTTGTGGTTTCCTGATGGAGTCATTCCTCGTGCCTCAAGGGACAGCAGAAATGGGCTCTTACACCACAGTAGCACAAATTTCTGTGAAAGGCAACTAGATTAAACAGAATCTGCCCACCTGACCCTCAGAAGCGCGGGCACTGAAGGTGGTGAGCACCATCTCTCACTCCCATGGAGAGCTCAAGTTGGATGAGTTATTCCCAGATGCAATCCCCACTGTGCGAGCAGTCACGCCGATAAAGCTGAGCGTGGACGTTTCTATTCGGGAGCAAACTTGGACAGGACCAAAGTCATTAGTGTTATGAGATGGGGTCACCCAGCCAAGTGCTGGTGTCTCCACCAAAACCGGTCACCCTCTGCTGCCTCCACAGCCAATGAACCCAGGGTGAGTTTCTTCTCCTAAATCTATCACCCAATTTAGGGCAGAAAAATCTCATCCTACAAATGCCTATTTTTGTTCACAGATCATAAAGGGAACCTGGGACGAACAGGTCAGCTTTGGGGTGTCTGATGTTAGGTGAGATGCACCCCATCTGTGTCAGGAGCACGTGGCTCTGCCACTGCTCTGCGGCGAGATGCTCTGCAGGTCTCATCCTCTCCTCCCCTGCAATTCAATCCTTGTTCTGAGCTTTACAGATGCTTTGAAGAAACTCTTCCTTTGCAAAGAGCTCAGTTTGGGATTTTTCCTGTAGGACAGCAATGTCCTAACAATATCTTCAGCACGAAGCACGGGGAGACTTCAGGAAAAAGGATCATGAGGCTCTCCTCTCTCTTATTCAAACAGGTCTAAACTGCAGTGCTATTTTTTTTAGCCAAACCTTTTCTTAGGAACAAAAAGGAATTCAGCTATCCAGAAATGGCGTGCAGATTTGTGTCAGCTTCTGTTGAAATGCCCAAAAATAATTAAAAAAAAAAAAGTGCCTGTAGGAATTATGGTCAAACTCTGAGGTTTTCATTTCAGGATTATAAAATCAAGAAAAAACAATTCACTTACAAATAGTTTCTTGTTTTTAACATTGACTTAATTTTACCTTTTACAAGTGTTAAAAAACTCTCAAAGTCAAAAAACCCCACCCTTTAGTTCCCAGCTGAAACAAATGCTCTCCTCAGTGAGTGTTTTTTTCCTTTTTAATTGATTGATTCACTTCGAATTTTAAAAGAATTGCATTTCTGGTCAGCTTAAGTGTGAACTTTCAATGAACTACACCAGCCACTGAGCTGCTTTATAAGCTTAATTAGTTAATGAAGTACTTGTTATCAATGCCAAGGATTTCTTTGACGCAAATTACTAGTACCTAGAAATGTAAATAACCCCCCAAAATCAGTTCTGAGAAAATAACATTGACTAATTTATTTTAAACACAACTAATGGGTTGTGTTGCTTGGCCAGTTCGTATTGATTTATTTTAAGCCATAATTAACCACCCCGTGAGTAAGAAATATATTATCTTTTGCCTGTAAATATATGTAGTTATAAAGAGGAATCAATACTGATCCAGCTAAACCCTGCTGCACTGATAAATGGCTGCTGTTTGCATTTATTATTTATACTGATTTGTAGGTATCCCAGTACATTGTATACAAGCACGTTGTTAATTAAAAAGTGATAAAATATCCAGTTAATTTATAGGCTTTGGTGAACCCCACCAAGAGACCCTGGCACAGGGTATGAGGGGGAAGAGCGCCTCTCCCTGCAGAGCACACACACAGTTATCACAGTAGTGAGCACAGTCTAACCTCCTTCCTGCCCCTGATGTTATCTGACCAGGCCTGATTTCCAGGAAAAACACTGCTCACAAGTCTCCCAGCCCAGCTGAGCGCAGGGAGTGAGCCTGCATGAACCCTCAACTGCTCCATTTTCACCACCCCAGCACCAGCCATGAGTCTACCTTGCCCACTGGAGTACCTAAAAATGTGCTTTCGGGGTCAGGCGGGAGGCATGGACCTGGTGTACCACCCACGACTGTGATTTTACCCTGCTGGGTACCACCATCTCCAAGTGATGGAGTGCAACAGCCCCACTCACCCCTGCACCTCCGTGTGACCTAGCAGGAACGCAGTGTATATGCTAAGAAATCCCATATAACCTAAAAGGTAGGCACCATATATAGGAAAATAGTTGTAGAACTTGCTGGGCAAGCACTATATACCCTAAAAAAGGCTATATACCCTAGTGGGCAAGCACCATGTATACTAAAATAGCCGATGTAACCTAGCAGGTAAGCACCATATAACCAAAAAAAGCCCTTCTGAGGACCAGAGGAGCACAGCACATTTTCACTCCTATATATCCATCTATGAGTTTTCTACGGAGCGCAGACTGCGGCGATCGCCACCACTGCTGGGGAGCTCCTCTCTCCTAATGAGACCTCCAAAGCAACTCCCCGCTACCTCCAGCGATAAAATGTCCTTTTTTTCCCCTTAAATACAGCATTTGTCTGTTCTAATCAGATGGTATCAGATGGTTTAAGGTTGTTTTTTTTTTTTTTTAAAAAAAACACATTACTTATTTATGGTGTTTTTGCTGCATATTCCAGCTAGGCAAGGTTTTGCCTGAGGGTTGAGCGTGGAGGACTGATACAATAGCCTGTGTAGTGTGTCTTGCAACCAGGCGAACACAATGAGCAGGCAGATGCAAGAGTAAACTGATGCCACATATTTTCCTTTTCATATTTTAGTGCTGTGGGATTAGGGTGTTTATGTTAGAATTTTTTATTCTAATGATCTTCTATGCGTAGAGTGGTTACAGACCTGCACCATCGCTTAATCACACGGTATGTCCTACGTAACTTGCCTTCTACCCGTGCCCTCTTGTAGTGTCTGCTCAAAAGCCTCAGCTCCTGGAGCCTGGTGATTATTCAGCTGTTTAAGAACTCTTTTTCTTCTTAAATTAAAAAAAAAAAAAAGCTTCTCCCCCTCGTGACTGGAGAAAGCTGCTTGAACGAAACTCATCTGTGAAAACAACTAACACGCATGGGTTTAAAACCCTGTGGTTTTTTCCAAATCCAGTCTTATGATTTTTCGTGTTGGCTGAGGAGAGGGGAAATCTGCCTCGTGATCGTTGGTTCTCGTTAGTGGCACTGTCGTGATTGTTACGTGTGGGAATGCGGCTGGTGAATCGGAGCAGCTCTAACGCAAAACACGGATGCAGCATCCATCGCTTTCCTCCCCCGGGCTGGGAAGAATGAGGAATCCTCATGGGACACTTGGCATATTCAGGGAGATCGAGCCATGGCACAGGGCAGCCATCTCTGGCAGACTCAAGCTCACCAAAACTTTGGGGATAGTCAAACATTTGGAAGTTGTATATGTTAAGTATATCTAATTAATGCTCCTCTGTTCATCTCTGATATTTATACCAATATAAGAGTTAATTACATGCAATGTTTATAGTGTTACACCATGCTGTCTATGCATTTATAAATAGAACATGGTAATTTTATATTTACCAGAAATGCAGAGGGGAAAAAAACCCACAGTTATCTAATAGTTGTGAATAAAATATGTCTAAAAATATGTCGGGAAACTGGAATTGTTGTATGGAGAAATACAACAATTGTTGTATGGGAAATATCAACATAATGACATTTTCCTTAAAAATAGCAGGAAAACATCAGAATAGGAGAACTTTCTGCAAGTTAATCTGGGAGGCCTGAAATGAGACACTGAAGAATTTGGGGTTTTGCCTCAGTTTTCGAAGATGGGGAGTGAACAGAAAAGCTTAAGAAGGGAGCAGTGAGGAACTAATCTAAAATTCCTGAACAAACCAAAATGTTTCTGAGTGCCTGGAGCTGCACAGCAAGATCAAGGCTGGAAAGTTTCTCTTGGATAGGTTCTGCTAAAATTGCCAAGCCCTTGCAGGTGACTTGGATCCCAGCAAAACCTCCCTGTCCCATGGTAACTTTTGTTTCCAGACAACATCCATCTCCAGCCATAGTGTGCAAGTCTCAGTGCAATGGTTAGATGGTACCCTTAGCTGATGCCAAACTGCTCTTCCCTGCGTGTCTGTCCTTGGCGTATCCTAACTGTTTCTAACCCAAACAGCATGAAAGATAGCTGCCTACAGTGCTTTGATTTTTCTTTTTTCTTCCTTTTTTTTAAAGACAGATCAACTGTTATTACTGAAAAATGTCAGCAAAGTTTCAGGGGCACAAGTACACTTTCAGTCTTCCACGTCTGAAAATGTTCTTTATTTTTTCCAGTTGTCCCAGCTAAATAATGCAAATATTTAAAACCTTAAAATATCAGAAACTGAAGCAATGACATTTCAGTTATAAATAAAATTATGTATGGTAAGTATTTTATTATCATAGAATTAAATTCTTAAAAATATTTCTATTTTTTATTAGGAAACAAAAATGGTTTGTAAAAAAAAATGTAAAATCATATACTCTCCAGGGAAAAGCTGCCCCTGTTTTTCCCTCTGGGCCAAAAAGCTTTGAAAACTTTGTGGTCTAGATCTCAGGGATGCCCATCAACAACATCCTTTAAGCTGTTGAGGACTGAAGACGCACAAATCCTTGTAGGAAAAGGCCCCAATGTTTTCTGCACCTCAGTTACAGAGGGAACCTGGAGCAAGCTGGGAGTACTCAGCAGCTGTGCAAACCAGACAGGGTCATCAGTGGAGATTTTGGGGCAAAGTCATATGCTTTGGCCTTGGGGAAATGAAGAAAAAAGCAAAGAAATAAAATCTGGGGGAAGTGTTTTTATCATAAACTCCCATCCTCAAATTGCTGTGGCAATAACAAATGCATTCTCCAGCACATAAAAGAAGAAATAAAGGTTAAAGCTGGGTGGAACTTTATCGTAATTTTTTTTTTAAACCTTTTTACTTTAATTGCCAGTTGTGATGGCAGGGAAAAAAATATGTAAAAAGCAAGAATAGCTAAAAATAGGTCAGATAAAAGGCAGCATATCTAGCCATAAATTATCTAGGGCCCAATAAAAGCTCAGTGAATGAGACAGTGGAATGTGTGGGGGCATGAAGACATAATGATATTAAATTAGAGCTTGCCTTCAAAACTGAAGAGGGTTGTGAATTACTCTCATTTAAGAGCCTTGCAGTAATCGATAGCGGCTTTTGCTGCCTGTGGACAAAATCTCATAAATACCCTTTTATTTCAGGTGTCTGTGCAAGAGGAATATGTGCCATGGAGGCTTCAAGAAAGGCGAGTGGAGCGGGTCCCCGTGCGGCGTGTGATCCCGGCAGCGCCTGGACTCTTCATTTCAACTCCGATTTGCTCCTCCTTCCCGCCCCCGCTCCCAAGGGGAAAGCAGGGTGCTAAATGCTGGATGTGCTAATTGCTGTGCCATCGCACTTAAGAGGTAAAACACTATCAAGCTGGGCTCCCTTCAGAGAAATTAAATCTCCCTGAAATCCTCTCTCTACACTGTGTGCACCACACGGCTGGACAGCATCTCCATAATGTATCGCTGGGTCTGATTCTCTTCTCACTGTGTTCAGACCAGTGTCATCCTAATATGTAGGAACAGCATAGTTTTCCACCACATAATTCTAGAACTTCTAGTGAGTGCCCAAAGCATATGAATTATTACTTTCTGCAGCCACCTGAAGTTAGCAGTGTGCCTCTCCATGTAAGCCTTATCCCTTTGTAGATGGGCACCATTTGCAGACCAGAGCAATTTCCATGCTTAGAAGTTCCTCATAATCTGAAACCTGCCAGGAAGTGCTGGTGTCTTGATTTCTAGCATGGGAGACAGTGATGGGACAGATGGTGGGCACAGGAGGTCTGCAGCACATGTTATCCCATAGCCAAGACTTACTACGGGCCACAAAACTCTTCCTAAGACCTCCCAACACACTTAAGACCCACAATAAAAGACCACAAGTACAATGTGCCATGGGAAGAGAGGAAGACACACAGAGGGCATGTCCCATGTCCCAAAAGGATTCATTAAAAGCCTCCCACAAGGACCTAGAAAATGAGCCATGCTTCATACTATGAAAAAAGGTAACAAACGGTAGCAGTCCCAATAAAGGATGAGCCAAGCTTCTTTGCCTTCCTGTGATATTGGCATTGCCTCTTCCATGTTAATAATTAACA
Organism: Eurypyga helias; assembly: GCF_000690775.1. Taxonomy (NCBI): domain Eukaryota; kingdom Metazoa; phylum Chordata; class Aves; order Eurypygiformes; family Eurypygidae; genus Eurypyga; species Eurypyga helias. Next base: position 43,472 of record NW_010223816.1, read on the forward strand.
GGAATCTGATTCTGGGGCCATTATCTTGGGAGTAGTGTGCCCCATCTTCCTGATGCGTTTTAGAAAACAAGCTTTCGCCACAGATGGACATGATCCTCAGAAGGCACAGATGGACATGATCCTCAGAGGAGATAAGTAAGGACAGAGCTTAGCTTGGCAATGCAGAGGAAAACAAATGCCCGCTTTTGGCAATGGCACTGGCCACAGGAGTTACCAGGAGTGTTACCAGGATATTTGGAAGGAAACGGCCCTACTGTGAAACCCAGCATCCCTTGTCCAGCCAGGGTTTCTTAGCCCTACATGTGAGAAAGCAGAGACCAGCAGTTATCTGCATTCCTCTCATTCCACCAACAAAGTCTCCCTGCGGTTCATTTCCTCTGGAAAGGTATTAAGGAATATTAAAGGGATAGGAATCTGCTCATTAAAGGCACGTCCGGCAGATCCCTCGCTTGCCAAAGGAAAGACTGCAGGGCTTAATTTACCCAATTGTTGATGATTGATTAGCAAGGCCATTTTAAAATGCTTTTGATCCCCCAGTCCCCTCATTACAACTATGGCTGGGGCTGGAATGCTGGACTATTCCCAAGTAATCTCAGAAGCCAAGGGAGCTTTGAACAAGTATATTAATATTCCAATCGATAAGCACGAGGGAGCCGATGAAGAAAAGCATTTTGCTGTATTGCATCCACCATGCCAGGTTTTCAGCAGGCTTGGATGGCTCGCTTGGCTGCGTAGCTGAGCTGCTGGGTGTCTTCCACGGCTGCACGCTGGGTCTGCAACAGAACCTTTGCATGTGCCCTTGGCCACGGCCACCTCTGCAGCTGCAGCAATTGTGCAACGTGCTTTAGATCTGCTGTTGCAGTCATGGCTGCTTGCTTGTTGGAAATGTGTCTGAAACGTTTGGCCAGAGGGGGAATGCATGTGTGGCAAGGCAGGCTGGGCTAGAGCTGCTCTGGATATGTGGAGACCACCAGGTCAGAATGTTTCTGAATGAGTCTTTTCATCTGATGTGCTAAAATCGTCTCTCACTGTGAGAAGGTGAAGAAGTTGAGAAACAGCAGACCAACCCAAAGAGAGCCTGTTGTCCAAGAAGAAACATCATCTCTCCATGCTGAGTCCCCAGACACGTGTTGAACGTTGCAGGCAGCATTGCAGTGAGAGGAGGGTGGAGAGCAGGCAGGGAAAAGGCAGGACAGGTCCTGCTACTGGAGACAGGGCAAAGGCCAGGAGTTTGGCATGGGAGTGAATCCCTGCATGAAGCAGTCCCTGGCATGTCTCTTGTCCTTCAGGTTATCCCTAAGTGAACAGTCATATCCCAGACTGATCCCAGACCTGATTTTCAATTTGCATCCAGACAACTTCCAGATCTGACTCCAAAATGATGCACTTGAAGGCTGGCTGGAGTCTGGGTCACTCAGGAGACACATGTGGTGCCAATTTGGGCTTGAGCCTCTGGAGACTTGTTTGGCTGCGAAGCGATCACAGGTAACTTCTCAGGCACTGGTAGCCACATGAGGCATGCTGATTTCTGCTGATGAGGAGCCTGCTGTACAGATTAGGCACTCATATCATTATTAATCAAAGTCTCACATCTTACCATCTGGATCTTGTTCTCAGCCTGCCTTCCAGGTGGCAGCAAGCTGTTCAGATGGGCTCGCTCCCACCCACAGTAGTTGTCTGGGCTTCAGTGCCCGCCAGCGTGAATGTAAAGATGCCTCTTGAGCTGGGCTTGCAGACCCACCTTAGAATCATAGAATCATAGAATGGTTAGGGGTGGAAGGGACCTTAAAGATCCTCTAGTTCCAACCCCCCTGCCATGGGCAGGGACCCCTTCCACTAGACCAGGTTGCTCCAAGCCTCATCCAGCCTGGCCTTGAAGACATCCAGGGATGGGGCATCCACAACAGCTCTGGGCAACCTGTTCCAGTGCCTCACCCCCCTCTCTGTGAAGAATTTCTTCCTGATATCCAATCTAAACCTCCCTGATTTCAATTTATACCCGTTACCCCTTGTCCTATCCCTACAGGCTCTTGTAAAAAGTCCTCTCCCAGTACCCTTGTAGGCCCACTTCAGATACTGGAAAGCTACAATGAGGTCTCCTCGGAGCCTCCTCTTCTCCAGGCTGAACAAGCCCAATTCTTGCAGCCTTTCGTCATAGGAGAGGTGCTCCAGCCCTCTGATCATCTTCAATCACCTTATTCATTTGCATGCTCAAGAATGGAGATGGTTCAGAAATCAGAGATGCCATCCAGCTCACCTCATTTCAGGTGGTTTCAGCACCAGTGTCTGCCTCTGAACTCTTTGTCACAGGTTCCTCCTTCAGTTCGTGGACTGAAACAGGCATTTTTAAGACGATTCATCTGCTCTGTTTCAGATGCCAACTCCAGGATAAATTGTGTACTAGTTTCCACTGTCCAGACTGTTTAGATAGATCTGAATTGTCAAAAAATCACCTGGGCTGACAAGCTCTAACCTTGTAGGTAAACACTACAAGGGAGATAAACCAAATAAGATGTTCCTAGCACAGGCATGTGAAAATAGTTCCTGTAACTGAAGACTGGCAAGGTCTACTTTGGACCACAGGATTTGACTCTCCTCAGCGGATTCCCACGAATAATAATAATGACAAGCCCCACAGTTACCTGGGTACTGTCATCCCCACTGCAGATTGAGAAATGACATGGGAGCCCAATGATTGCAATGCAGTGACCAAATGAAACACTTGAATTTAGGTCTTTGCAGGCTCCATCGGAGCAAGGTGTCTCAGCAGCTATGACAGTCAGTGGAGATGAAGTTGATAGTCTGCAGTGGTTAGGTGTGATGCAGATGACCAGCCATCAAAGTGTGATTCAGTTGCCCGACATAAAAGACGGTGCTATTTTTGCTGTCATGTCACACTTGGCCCCTTGCTGCAGCTCCAGATAGGCACAGGTCACCTGTAAACCTAGTGTCATCCAGGTCTGGTGTCTGCCAGGTGCATGTGAAGCTGTGGGTGCCCCATCCCTGGAAGTGTTCAAGGCCAGGCTGGATGAGGCTTGGAGCAACCTGGTCTAGTGGAAGGTGTCCCTGCCCATGGCAGGGGGGTTGGGTCTTCAAGGTCCCTTCCGACCTAAACCATTATATGAGTCTATGTGGATGACCTGGATACTCTGGGACATCTCAAATGACACAAGCCGTCTATATTTAGTCAAGCAAATTGCTCCCTTGTGACACTGTTGAGTCCACAGGCTGAATTCTAGCCCAGGAATATTGAGGACTTAGGCAAAGCCGCCATACTGCTCAGAAAGAAAGCCCTGCACTGCTCCTCTCAGCCCCATGATGGTGTTTTGCAATAACTGCATGATTCTGTGGCAGAAGTGCACACTCAGCTCCTGACTGTAGCCGCACCAGTTACCTGTGCTTTCCTGTTAGTCTGTCCACTAACATCTCCCCCCTGGAATGATATGTTGAACAAACAGCAGTGAAGGAACACAACACAGAAATGTCAGTGTCTGGCAGGGATGTGGTGGCCTGAGAGGAAATTTCAGACAATCATGTCAGACCTGAATTTGTTGTCATGCTTGTTTTAGTAGCTCAGCAAAGTTTTAACAGCAGACATTAACATTACTATGACTTAATTTTAACAGTCTTAAAGGACTTGGTGTCTAAGGGCCGAATCCCATGGTGCTGGACATCAATGCAGAGCAAGAACACAAACATCTCAAATAATTGGAAAGATTGGTTCAATCATTTTGCAGTGTCAAGGAGCCAGGGACTGACTGAAGCTTTTGGCGAACTTAAAGCCTGTGTCTTCCATGAGGTGACTTCTAAAGTTGAGATTGAACTTCATAAGGCATTCACTGAAGTAAGTCACTTGCTCCAGGGATGGTGTCCCAGCCAACCAGAGTTCATCCTTTTGAGGTTTTCTGAGCACTTAGCTCTGTCGAGCTAGCTGGTTTATCAAAAACACAGCACTGGAGGGTCATATGTAAATTGAGGCCATACTATTTGCTTTCTGGTCTTGCTGGAAGCTAAGAGCACTTTCCATATTCAGTAAGGTTTTGAAACAAGTTTGAGGAATCCTTCCCAGTTTCTCCAGAGACTTGTTTGGAAATACAGTAAAGCATCAGTATGGATATATCAAGGTAGTGTTCATTTTCTCGTATCTATAGTGACTAAAGTCAGCATACAGTAGCCTTTATATGAGAAGAAAATGGAAAGCAGAAGGAATGCGTTGCTGAAAATCATCAGAAAGTTATTTTTTCTCAGGAAGAAAGTACAATGAAACAGAATAAGTAAACATCAGCACATTCTAACTCCAGGTCAATTCTCCTTCAGGTTTCAGTGAGTTGCATGTCTCTAGTGGATGTGGCATTTTAGTTAAGTATTATTCAGAGGCAAAAACACCCACATCTCCCAGCTGTCCTTGGTAGAGCCATGAGGTTTGTTGCTCTTCTTCAATTTCCCTGGACTCAGGCAATTACCAGGCTCTTTCAGTTTTCTTTTTTTTTGGGTTGGGGGGAAAGTGTGTTTTAAACTCCTATAATGATGAAGAAAATGGTCAACACTGAAGATTTAGAAGGATCAGTTTTTATCAATGTAAACACCTAGCTTTCTTGAGAGTGCATGGGATTTGAATCATCATTTTAAATGGTGGAGCTGGTGATTCTGGACCAGCACTGCCCAAATCAGTATCCTGCCTCCCCATCACTCAGCAGGTCTATGGGGATAGCTGACTTAAGGGAAATAACAGGTTGGGTTTGAGTTGGGGAAATATGGGTGAGGGCAGACCTGAGGAAGACAGTCACTGTGCCTTGGCACCTTGTCTGTGACACCCCCGTAGTGAGTTGTGAAGGCAAACACCTCTCATACTGTCAGGTGCTCTGGAAAGCACCCAGAGCAAGATGGGTAGTCTGTCTGTCAACAGACAGACTGTCCTCTTAAACCTGCTTTCTAATACAGTCCCTCACCAAAACACTGGTTTATCCTCCTTTCAGCTTGGAAAGCCGATTCCTGTCCTTCATCATGTGGAGCTCAACTCTCAGTGTCAGCTGGATATCCTGATAGCCTACATTAGGTCAGGAAGGGAGAAGTTATACCGCAACACTTCTTCATGGCACAGACACATCTGGTGCATGGATGCATCTACCAGCTGGCCAGTAGAACAAGGATGGCCAGTAAAACTTCCAGCCTGCTTTTCTAGATAAAGGTGTTGTCTGCAAGCTATATTCATGCCAGAACAAATTCTATCCTGGGAAACTCATGGGCAATTCCCGTTTTCAGTACCCTTTATAGCCTGGTGAAGTTTAGCTCACCCTACTCACCACTGTAAAATCTATCCCTTGCTGGTTGCATCCCAGAGTGTCCCAGTTCACAATCAGTGGCAAAGTGCAGGAAACCTATGGCTACATTTTCTTCCCCTCAGATAGAGCATTCGGCTTAGGAAAGGAGTTGTGAAGATGATTATTACTCAAGAGAAAGAGCCCGTTATCCTGTGCTGGGTGCAAATCTGTATGGCGGAGAAAATTCTGATGCAAGGAACTCTCTCTGGACAACAGAAGTCTGTATGAGATGGAGGAACAAGCAGCATGCAAGGCAGGACACGACCCCTGGACTTTGGTCCTCCAAAGTTCAAATCCTCTGAACATCTCCCCACGTTTGCTCCTCTGAACCTGAAATCCTGCTCTGGCTGTGACCTTGGCAAGTGGTTGGCCCTGAACGTGCCTCAGTTCCCTCTCTGCAGTGACAGGGGCAGCAGTACTTGTCTGTGCCACTGAAGCCCTCCAAGTGCTTGCAAATTGTTCAGACACTGTGTATGATCTAAACAAACTGAACTGGGGATTGTATAAACTATGAATGCACATAAATTGAGAGTTTTAAGAGAGGAAGAAGGAAAGCTTTGTTTGTGTATTTTTATTACAAGATATAAACAGGCAAATAAATAATCTACCATGTGGTCCATGCTTTAAGGCAGCCCAAATCCTTTCCTGCTGTGTCTTTCAGAGCCCTGTTCAAAGTCAGAGACAGGCAAGGGAGCAGCTATACATTTATTTTATTGCTCTGCAAAAATCAAACAAGCTCATATTTGTTGAAAGTGAGGACAGGAGAGAATGTGGCCATTCTCATGTTCTAGGTCCTAGGAGTATTGTCTCTGTATTTCTTGGACTAGGGTTCATCTCACCAGCCTTTTGATGTCCACATCATGGATGTTTCCTAAAGGACTGATTATGGAAGGCTCCCTTTATGGAGAGAATAGGTAATTTCTACAGCATGAGTCCTCTGATCTTGTCTGTACCATTTCAGACAGACAATCAGACAGGCATCATCTCTGTTTTCTGGGAGAAGCACTGCAGCAGAGAGAGGGACTGGCAGCATTTGCAGGCTGAGACCAAGAGGCTCAGAGGAGAGGACAGGCTTCTGCTTGTTGTCATATGGCTCCAAAATCACAGAAGTGGACTCCTGGGGACTGAAAATTTAAGGGCATTATGTTTCAGCACACCCAGGTGGTGCTAGATTTGTGCAAGAAACCAACCAGAAAAAGCAAGGTCTTGAAAGATGCTTTTAAAAGTTTTGGGAATGGATACGCAATCTGAAAAGGTGTCTGAGCAGAATTGTGTGAGATCACTTGGTCTCCTCCTGCTGGGATTAGACCTGGGATTCAGTCAGCTACATGCTGTGATCTCCATCTAGATCAGTCAACAGAGTTCCCAACGTTGAGTTCAGTTCACCACCACTACATGCTGCCTTGTTTCAGCCCAAACCAGTCATGAGACATGATCACATACAAGAAACATCTAGTTTCCTACTTTGAACCAAAACAAGAAGAAAGGGATGCTTGGACACACACCCTTTAAAGCTGTTAATGCAGAGTTTGGCTTAGCCTTGATATCCATGTAAAAATGCCCATCCCCAGGGCATCTCAGCATCAATGTTCACAAAATCTAAGCTTTTCTTAACTATATTAAAGAAAACAAAGCCCCTTCCCTCCCACCTCTGACTAACCACCTAGACTAGGAAATTACTGCTCTAAAAAAGATGCAAAAATAAAAGCCACAAAATAGGTAGGAGTTTCCTCTGGAAATTCCAGGCTCATCAAGGCTAACTTCTGGGCCTGTAGACAACAGATGTGTTGAAAGGAAACTCAGTGAAATACAGGGAAGGGAAAAGCCTTGTTCATGTTTCAGTAGGTCACAAGGTGCAATAAATGGCCATATTATTGAATGCAAATATGTACTCTGGATCAGTTGAATGGCTCTTTGAGTTTGGTTAATCAGTTACAGAATGATGTTGCTTGCTGTTGCTTTTTCAACAGACTTCAGAAAGAAAGTCCTTTTTTTTTTTTTTCTTTTTTAAATCCAGACCAGATTTGTCTCTTTTTAGGAAAAGAAGAAAAAAAACCCCAAAACATAGTAAGTATGGTTCATGGCACTGCCCAACATATTTTGTACGGATTCCTGCCTTCATCAGTCTCTTCCGAGGACAGAGGACTGGAGCCTGGCAGGATAGTGGATTGATGAGGTATCTCACAAGATCTCTGGCCTAAAGGTCAAAACTCTGCAGCCTACTGCATTCCAGCAGCTCCAGAATTCAGCTTCCACTTAGCTACAGCAAATGATATCACAGAACCACAGAATCATAGAAAAAAATTGTTTGGAAGGAACCTCTGGTGATAATCCAATCCACCCCCTGCTCAAAGCAAGGCCAACTTCAACAGTTGCTCATATCTTTACACTTCAGCCTGCGTTCACAAAGGAGCTCTGTGAATGAGTCTGCTCTCCCTTAGCGGGAACTGTGCAAAAATTGTGCTTTTCCAGACCTTTGCTAGGGAGATCATGGCAGAACAGCACACAGGGTGACTTTTCCCTGTAGATTTCTAGGCATCATCTGAACTCCAGCCCCATGACTTGGACTTCAGTGGGAGCTATTTCGTTTTTCTTTGTATTAAAGTAGCTGATTATCCTCCAAAACCAGCCCAAAGCTCTCAGTATTTCACCTTAAGAGTTAATACACAAAAGAAGGCCACACTGTCCAGTGTGTTTTCAAAGAACATATTCCAGCAGTCAAATGACAGGGCTGCTGGGAGATTGTCAGGGAGGCAGGAGGCCACTTTCTGACACGTTTAGGCCAGTATTAATTCCTCCTTTTCAGGCAAAGCTTGTGCATGCGCTGGCAATAATTGTATACTCAGCTACAGGTTGATATCCCCAGCACCTGATTTTCACTCAGAATGAGAAAAAAAACATTAGAGATTGAAAACTGTGCTTCATCCTCAGGAGGACTGCAGCATGTAGTCCAGGAAATTTAGTTTCTCTTGCTGTCCCACTAACAGTAACAGCCCTGCTTCCACAACACTTTCTTTTCTTCCACACTCACTTGGATTTGAGCTAGCGATTATCCCCCATGGCTGCATCCCACAAGTGGCACTCAAGGACCATTTCCTCCTCCTCTCCAGCCGCCAAGGTGGGAGCACAGACTGCAGCAGAAAACGTTTCCCGTGGGTATCTCAGTCTTTCCGGGTAGCTAATGATGTGGTGGGTGAGAATACTTGAGTTACTTGGAGGAAGCAAAGCTGGAGTAGTTGGTGGTGTTAATCACACATTTTCCTGGAGCAACTGGAAGTGAAACCCTGAAAAGTTTGAGTCGATTCCTGAAGCTTTGCTAACTTTGTGTTCTGGGTCCCACCAGCAAAGCTGGTGCCTGAGGTCAGGACTTGGCCCAAACTTGGCATGGTCTGTTCAAGGTCGCACTACACCCACCCGAAAGAAATCCTGCTGCTCGTTCCGCTCTGCTGTGATTTAGCAATATAGCAAAGTCACTGAGGAGAGACATCATTCTCAGCTTTAATTCAGCAGCTGGTTATGAAGATAGCAGGGTACCCAGCGCTGCTGGATATATGGCAGTGCTCTGAGTGGTTTAGGAGAAGCCCTCGGTAAAGGCAACGCCGCAGTGGTTGGAGCAAAGGATGAACAGCAAAGCTAGTAACACACTGTAAACGTCCCCCTCCCAACTCTGAATTAAACACCCACTCAGCTGAAACCTTTGAATGATGAATATCATCATCTCAGGGTTGGGGCGGAGGGAAATCTAGGCGGCTTTATTTTTTCCAACATTGCAGAAAGTATTTCCTTCCTCCTGCAGATGTGCAGCTAGGCGCTGGAAACAGTTACCCGTCAAGTTCAAGCAGCTGTACTCATGTGTCACCAGGCAATGAGACGCCAGGCCTGAGCTGTCAGCTCCACTATTGAAATTAATGGGCCAGACTGTTTACGTTAGTGGAAATCATCCCATTTAAATATATATATGTTACGCAGAATACATAAGGCAACTGTAAATTGGCAGCACGGAGAGAAGGGGAGTGGGTCTGAGAAGGCAAGATGGAGAGGGAAATGACAGGGTGTAAAAAGAGAAAATCCGGGAGAGGGAGAAAACATCCTCAGGGAAAAGATATTAATTCGATGAAAGAAGTGTAAGGAAAGCCAAGGACTGATCAGATAGGACTGGAATGGGAGAGAGAAAGAGGAAGATAGTTACATGGATGAATAGATAGATATAGAAGATCCACGCAAGAATAAACTCGGTGTGGGACTGTATCAGTGTCCCAAACACCAGAGGTCACTTGGATCAAATGCCTCCATGGGTCACAAAAGGTTTCAGCAGCAACAGCGAACTTCAAACCAGAGAACAAACACAGTCCGGAACGGGAATGTGCTTTTTTTTTTTGTTTCCTTCTTCTTCCTTATTTAGTATTCAGGAAAAGCAGCACTTTTCTGCAGCATTCACAGAGAGTAAATAATCAGCAACAGGCCGCTGGGAAGGGGCCAGCGAACATGGGTGTGAGGCAGGGGGATGGCCAGATGCTGGCAAGGCTTCCCGATGTGGAAAGCAGGGTGATGGGGGCGTCTCCATCTGAGCTGGAGGAGAGGAGGGGATGGAAGTTTGCAGCTGGATGGAGGCTGGATCCTCCAGCCTGTGGATCCTGGGACAAGGCGATAGCCCAGATCCCCTCCCAGCAGTTTGCTATGAAGCTCCAAGTGTGGGCAGCCAGGATGGGAATCGCTTGCCTCCATCAAAGGATCCCTGTTAAATTCTCCTTGAAAGGATTTGGCTTGCCTGGCCTTCCTGGGGAGGAATCACACCCCACAGGGCTTCAACGAGCCTGTTGCCATGGCTGTTTGGGACCTCCATGGTGACACTGGGCTGGGGGGACCTCCAAGATGACTCTGAGCTGGGTCCTCGGCAGAAACATGTGTCACTGCACCAGGAGGGACTCTGGGGACTTCCCCCTGAATTTGATGCATCAACAAGAACCAGGAACCTTTTTTTTTTCAGATGTTGATAAATTCTTATTTTGATTAAAAGAAACAGAGAGAATATCCCTTATCTTGAGATCGGAAGCATCATCTGTCAAAAGTGAGGCTAAAACCAGAGAAAACCCAGAATTTGATGATGACTTCATTTATAAGGAGGTTTCTTCATCAAGGAAAAAGATTGCTCCGTTCAGTCCCCCACTTTTTTTTTTTTTGCAATCACAAACATGAAGCTTGTGAACTGAAAAAAAATGTGCCTTTTTTTGTGTGTAAAATGTTGCATTTTTTAAACAGCTTTTTCAACAGAAATAAATCCCCTTTTCTGGCCTGCACTGGTGGGACAGCGAGACGAGAGCAGGGGCTGGGAGATGTCGGGTTTCCCTGCGTTGCCCCTCAGCACAGACATACAGAGGAAAGCAGAAATGATTCAGAGGTTAAATATTGCCGTGAAGAAAACATCAGCCTTGCCTGCATGCGTAAACTCACAGCTCTGGGAGTGTGTAAATGCATTTCTGCTTTGAAGGAGTTTGTGTCACAGTGGCTGTCTCAGCTCTGGGGTGAGAGAGGCGGCCGAGAGGCGGCCGCTGGAGAGAGAAGGGTGCGATGTGAACAGATTCCGGTGTTTCACTGTCAAGTATTAACGGGCCAGGAATGCTGCAGCTGTAAAGCATGGAAACAAAATAATTCTGTTTTGCAGAAGGACCTTGCTGAAGATGACTCCACCAGCGCACAATCCACCAATCCATCACCTCCCAGAATCCCACATGAGAAGGTGGGATAATTACTATAATTTTAATGTACTCCAAGATGATTTAAATACACTGGGTAAACTAAAAATATCCTGCTTTTCCGTGAAGGCGCTGACTTTCTGAGGTAATGCTGCCCCAGAGCTGCTGATGGCTCATGTGCCAGACCCTTCTATTACCCCTCAGGGGTCCATAAACCATGTCACAGCTCTTTTCCCTTCGTTCGATGGAAAGTCTTTGCCTCCTCCATTTTGCATACCTCTCCTTTGGAGAAAAAACCCAAACCTCTGCTGTTTCCTTGCAGCCTGGAGATCAGGCAGGAAACTACATCTCCCCTGGCTGTGGTAGGGTGGCAGAAGGGTCAGAGGATGGAGAAGAGGATGTTAGCAGAAAGGGTGGGGAGCAGAGACCACAGGCCAGATGAACGCTTCCGTATGCTTGGAAGTGTCAGCGAAGCAGATAGCGTGTTTCTAACATGGTCCTGAGTGTTGAAATACTGCTTAAATTGCCTCCAGAACTGACATGAAATCTGAATATTTGGAAATATCTCCTGTGATTGATTGAGTGACTGATTGATTTGATTATATACATTTTATATGTGTGCATTAGGGCTTGACTCAGCTGTCTAAACATAGTTTCCCAGAGCCAAGTTGGATGCTATAGGGTATCCATCCCCAGACCCCAGCCCTTGCTTCTGAGGAGTGCTCGTCTTCCCTTGGCTCCGTGTCGCTTTGCCAACACCGTGGGATGTCTCAGATACACAAGGGCATCTCAGATGGCACCAGGCTCCTGTGCGTAGGCAACTGAATCCCACCCTCTGAGTCATTAAAATCGTGTTTTCAAGGTTTTTCTCTGCAGTCACTGGGACCAGAACTTTACCTTAAAAATAAATAATATCAAAAGCCAAGATTCTTGGATAGTCAATTAATTTTGTGGGGGCTGGTTTGGAAATATTCTGAAATCTGATCCTCGCTGTAAAGTTGGGAATCTTGGCAGCAGCGTCGAGACGCAAATTGTGTATATTTTGCCTAGAATTGTTTGTACCATACAACCAGGTAATAATAGTGAAATAAGAGCCTCTTTAATTTATTTTCAGAGGTCTTCATGGCTCCCTTGCTTGTCCCCGCTCCTGCTGGAAGGAAGGAAACCTAAGATGAGTTTGGCTCTTTCATTTGTGTAAATGCAAAATTCTTAGATAGCTTGTCATGACTGTTGATGTTAATCGAAGTGGGTTTAATAACAGAGAAGTTCACTGGGCCATTCCTATGATAACTCATTTAATAAACGAGGTGAAACATGTTTCTCCCCTGGATGAAGATCTGGGTTGGTCTTCGACCAGTGCTAGGCAGGTTTCTGATTTGAAATTGCAGTTCTTTGGTCTTGAGCAAAGAATGGGGACAAATGGGTCAGTCCGGAGTGCCAAGTTTTCACATTCATTTGTAGGGTCTTCTGCATGGAACCTGCAGGGCAAGCTCACACACAAGGAAACAAAGGATTTCACAGACTCCAGCTGATATGAAACCGAAGACCTTTGTTCTGGTCCTCGGTTGACCACTGTGAAATTATTACTGCAGAGATAAAGATCATAAATTTTTGTGTCTGGCTTTTTTCCTAGATCCTGTTTAACATTGTTTCTTGGCAGTTTCTTAGTAGATACTTTTTAGCCCTGGCTCTCTTCCTAGAGGACTGGCAATTAAACATATTAACATTCATCTTTAAAAATAGTGAGGAGTGGGTATCCAGCCTCCCCAGATGAACACCCCTGAACACTGGCAGAGCCCACAACACAGCATAGCCCAGATCAAACCCCGTGGATGGTGGGGAGACTACCTTGTCTCCCAACATCCTTTCCAGCCTTGGTTTCTAGGGCCTCCTCACCCCCTTTTCTCCTCCCTGGTAAAATCATGCCCATCACTTCCAGACTTTGCAACCCCTGGCTGGTTTATACAGAAAGCACCATGTCGAGAGGAGGTCTTTGTCTTTAAATGAGTGCTATGGTTGAGGCTGGTTTGTTCCCGGAGGGAGACACCTCCATCTGACGTGTTTTCCAGGCTGCTGCAGTGTCAGTGTGCCTGTTGAGCTAGGAAGGAAAAAACAACAAACAGTCCTTCTCCTCCCTCTGCTTGAGCTCTGACAGTGTGAAGTGGAAATGACCTGGCTTGTAATTTAGTTTTGAGCTTCCCTGCCTGAGCCTCTCTCAGCCTCTCTAAAATGCAGAGGAAACATATTATTATCTCTAGATACTGATGGCTGCCCAAGAAGAAACATTTTTGTCTCTGGGAGGCACATTTTTCTCGCTGCTTCTCTCCTCACTTCTCCATCAGCGAGGACAGCTGGCAAAAAATGGTGTGGGAAAGACTTAGCTGCTAAATGAGCACAGAGAGGTGAGGGCAATATACTGTACTTACACCTCACCTTTCAGTCAGTCCTTGATGTGATACCGAGTGTAGCTTTTCCACCAGCTCATTCCAGGGCAGCTTCTTGCACTGAGCAGATGCTCTGGGCTCTCACTCCACAGGATTTCTTATCCTGTGGGACTGTGGTGATGCTTTCCTCCTTGAGAACCATAAAGCTCAAGTGTCTCCCTCCCAGAAGATTTGGACACGTCTGAGAGTGGGCAGAAACCCAGGCTGGGACGTTGCAAACAGAGGGCAACACAGCAGCTGCCCACCATGACCCCAAAGGGAGCTCATGGGGCTGAACCACTGCAGAGGGACACTCAGGTCCATGGATAAAGGTGTCCAAGGGCAGGGAAAAGAGGGTCTTGAGCAGAGCACTGGAGAAGAGAGGGATCTGCAGCAGACGTTCACAGAGAATTAGCAAAGGAAAGCAGCAGCCTAGGAGGCTGCTTCCCTCTGGGAGCCTGCAAGGACTAGCTGCCAAGGACAGCTCTGCAGAACCAGTAGTGCAGGTATTTTGATTTGGGGTCCATGAGAGTCAGGACACAACTGAGATGAATTTAAATGTAAGAATAAGCTTGCAAAATATGGAGCAAGGACACTGGAAGTGATAAGCCTTAAAGGACGAGACAAGCCCTGCTCCTTCCTACTGAATCATCCCACACAAACACAGGTCCCTCACACCCTCCCAGCCTGCAGAGTTCCCAGCTACTAGGATCTCAGGTATTGGTTTTGGGGAATGTCAAAACAACATCCAGGGAGATCACTACACGCAGGACTGGGCTTGGCATGGGGCACAGCAGAACCACTTCCAGCATGGGGGTGGCTTGTGCCTCTCTCCCTCCAGCCAGGCAGACTGAGATGGGGTCATAAAGTAAATCGTGGAGGAAGAACCCCAGGGAGTTACTGTCACAGCTGCTGCCAAAATCTGGGCCTCAAACCTGGGTATTCTCCACGTTGTACAAAGGACGTAGTTCAAAGCCTTGGTGATGGCAAGTCTACAGAGATTGGTGGTAATAGTAATGAGGAGTGGTTTTGAGGTCCTAACGAAGGACTGGGACACAGCAGTTGAGCAAATACTGATGAGCTGGGTGAGCATAAAGGAAGAGGGGTTGTGGTAGTCACCCTGTTTTAGGGAGTGAGGTTCCCAGGCCCTGGGAATGTCTTTACCCTTTTCTGTGATGGGCGGTGATGACACCTGTCCCATTATTTTTAAAAACAATTATTTGGTCTTGAAAATTTAACTGGTTTAGCCCTCAATTCTTTAAAATCAACAGAAGCACCATGGCACTATCTCACAGTGGCCAGTCCTTGAGGGGAAGCCTTCCACCAGACATTTTGAGGTTTTAATGATTTTTGGTGTTCCTCATAATTTCAGTTAATAAATCCAGGGTGGTTACAGTGATGATTCATGCAGGATGCATCCTGTTTCTTGTCTCCCACATCTCTCTGGCAAAAAGCTGCTATGGATTAGGAACTTTGCCCTTCATTTTTGGAAATTGCTCTCCCACTATAGACTTCAAATGAGAATTGCTGTGGTATTTCACTGTGTGCTATTTCAGAGCGCTGGCTTCTTTGATGCAGTCATCATCTATATGGAAAAGAGGTGTGTGCATGAATCAATGGTATAGTTCAGCTGCATCTGCATTAGAAAGGCATAAAAATGAATGAAATGCAGTAACTGAAATGCGCTCTTCTAGGATGCTGTGCCAAATCAGCTCTTCAGAAATAAGCCAAGGCCCTTTTCAGGCACGGGTTGCAGAACAAACAGGGTCCTACAATTTCACACCAGTTCCCACACTTCCATTTTTACCTCCGGTGACTAAAGCGAGGCAGGATTTGGGTGAGTTCCCCAAAAGTTGTATGATATTAAATATCAGATTTCATTTGATATTAAAAAAAAAAAATTGGTTTTCTATATCCATGTTCTTTTTTTATTGCTCTGCTCTAGAAAATAGGGATGTTTTTCAGCATAGACTCTGGAGGAAGGCTGCTCTTCTCCATAAAGGAGGCAAGAGAGCAAGCTGTGCCAAATCATCTTGATACAAACCAGTTGGCCCATGCAGCTTTAGGCAGTCTTAGGGGGATCCTTTGCAGGAAAAAGACTTGTTTTCTGCTTCGGGTCTGTCCATCCCACCAGCTGGGAGAGCAAAGCTACCCAACCCAAGACCTCTTCTGCTGCTCTACTTATCAATTAATAAGCCTAATAAAAAGCCAAAAATCCTCAAAGGAACAGATATCTTAGCTGTATTCCTTGTTCTTTAGTAACAGTGAGGGAAAAATGTCCAGCCTAGTCCCATCACCTTTTGTACCTCAGATGCCAGAAGCCCTACACATGAACACAGCCTACATCTCACTGAGAGAGGGGACACAACAGCCAGTACAGGCACTGGTGGTGGGCTTCTGCCTCTGGGATGTTCAAGACTCTGCTTATAACACTTCAGAGCAATAGGAACTGCTGCAACATGATTTGCTTCATCCTAAAACTGATGTTTAAAATGGGTCAGATAAATGCCCCTTGGGGACTGCCGTTTTCTCACCACTGGCTCTAAAGGGAGCCTGAGGCAGAGCTGTAGATAACTACTGTGAAAATACTAGGTGAGATGAATCTCAACCCTTTGTTGCAGGGATCTGAATATGTACTTTAGTTCCCTCTATGGGCTGGGTAAAGGCAGCTATCCCAAAGAGGAGGCCATTAGTCTTTACCATTACTCCCTCGATCTCCCAATCTAGAGACAAATATTAGAGACAGCAGAGACCGGATTTGGCAACACTTCACTCCTCCAAATGATGTTTTAATGGCTGAGCTTCTCCTTGCCCTGGTGCTTTCAGGTTATGAGGCAATGGGAACATCCTTACTCCAGTTTTAGAAATATGAGGCATGTATTTCTGCTTATTGTCAAAAGCACAAAAGATAGCAGGTAGAAGAGGAAATGAGCAGCCAGCTCTATTCAATATTAACAGCTCTGCAACTCGTGAGGCATGTTCAAGCGAGTTTATCTCCCCCCTCAAAACTGGCAGGTTGAGTAAAAGCACTTGGTAGAAGAGTGACCCCAGGGAGGATGAGATACCTTCTACACAATTATCTCCAGTCAGGGTTTGGCTCTGCTATCGTAGATGTTAATCTTTCACGCCCACTGCCGAATGGCCACATAACAGCCCTTGTGGTGAAATACATGAATAGAAGGCAAAGGAATGCAATGTTCTTCTTGTTTTGCATGGTTCAGGATCAAATGCATCACGCACCGGTAGCACGTATCGCATCACATAGAGCTGTGCCTTATCGCAAGGCTGTATCCTGTTGGCATCGCAGCACCCCCAGCCTCACAGCCAAAACTCGTATCAAGCAATCTCTGCCCTGGGGATCTTGTAACTAAAAGGTGAAAAAAAAAAAAAAAAAAAGGAAAAAAAGGGGAAAAAAAGCACATGATGTGCTGGGAGAGCTCTAAGCTTTCATTCAGCAAAGACTTTGAGGACGTTTCATTTAAACAAGCCCTGAAATTCACTCCCATCAATAAGCCTTAAGTACATTCTTATGAAAACAAGCCGTTATCATTTCTCTCCTTTAAAAAAAAAAAAAAAGACAATAAACTAGAGCCAACTCCAAAGTTATGAAAATAATCACCATTAATTTATAGCCTAATCAACAGTGGGAGATATCATTGGTTTCTAAAGGATGTTCCTAAGGCTGTTATCTACTGGGATCAATAACCACCTTGTAGTAAAGCCCCAAGGTGCTGGCAGAGGCAACCACAACTCAACACAATCCCTGCAACTACTGCTCATCTCGTATTTATGGGAGAGTGGTCACAAAAGTCAAATGCAGGAACAACTCCAGACCTGGCCTAACCTGACACAGTATCTTTGGGAGAGGCATACATTCAAAAAATGGACTTTCAAGTAATAAAAACACGCTCAGGTAAACACTTGGGTGGTTTTTTTTTCCAAACTGCTGACTTATTGGCACTTGGGTAAGCCTGGTTTTAGCATGGGTTTGGGATTTAGTGTCAATGTCATCATTGCAACTAGTGACTGAACCTTATGCTGAGATCCCCTTTCACATGACCCTTAACTTTGATCTTCATCCTTGGGCTTATATGGGCCTTAAAGACAAAAAAACATGGGCAACTGGATCTGTAATGAAAAAAAAAATTAAGTATTACAAAAGATAGTAAGCCTGGCACAGCTAGCACTCTGTAACT
Source organism: Eurypyga helias (assembly GCF_000690775.1). Lineage (NCBI taxonomy): Eukaryota > Metazoa > Chordata > Aves > Eurypygiformes > Eurypygidae > Eurypyga > Eurypyga helias. The sequence continues at coordinate 61,105 of NW_010223816.1, forward strand.
CTTTACACCGCGATAATTGTACCCTTGAACCAGAGACAGCAGGGTAAAATGGAAGAAAGAGTGGCACTGATCCAAGCCCAAGTTTGATAAAGCACTGCCTGTTTGGAGTCTCATAAATCCAGCAGCAAAGCAGAGTCCTAAAAGGCAAGGAGCTGTGGAGCAGGTAATCACCGCTCTTGGATGGATGACTGCCACTGGCAGGGCGTACATCAATGCTCGATGCCCTTCCCGGTGGCGGGGTCTGGTTGGGGAGTTTGCAGTGCAATTCTAAGACCTGCAGCAAGCCTTCACCCAGACGAGGTCCCTCCTGGTCTTTGAGCGGTGACCCAACGTTTTGACTCCCCAAAACACTGGTGATATTGACGGTTTGGTGGTGGCCGGCACATTTTCCTGCTCCCTGCCAGATCTGCCTCTTCTGCTTTCTGACTACCTGAAGGCAGAGGAGGCAGAGAGCTTCCTCTCCCCCTCGCTTCCCTTCTCTTGTAATATCAGGCTCTCCGAAGAAGTTGCTGGGGATCTCATGAGGCTCATCCCTCTCTTGCAGAAGGACAGGCCTTGTGCTGTCCTTGTGCCCTTTGGTGCTGTTTTGCTTTATGCCCCTACTAAATCTGTCCCCAGGGCTCGGCGTGGCTGCAGCAGCTATACTTGGCACCGGGGTGTGTTTTAAGGTTGCCGCGGTGACTGTGATTGCAGCATTTAAAAATGGCACAGGCCGTCATTTCATTCCAGCTGGGTAGGGATTGCAGGGAAGGTCGGTCAGTGACCTGGTGCGACCCATTACGGATTGGCAGCCCTTTACAGCAGGAACATCGTGGGGGGTGACCAGGGAGGGGGATTCATGTCTGCCTGCATCTGCAGGGAGTCGAGCGTTTTGGCTCAGTTTAGGTGGAATTTCCTGTGGGTAAGCGAGAGGCACCGAAAGCTCACGCCAAGCACCACCGTAACCGAAACTGGTCTTGAA
>NW_010223816.1:62096-87856 GCF_000690775.1 Eurypyga helias
TCATCTTATAGCAGAAAAACCTGCTTTAATTACACATGTGTAGTAAGCAGGGAGTAAGAGCTGATGATAAGAGAGATGCAACAGCCCCAACAGAATTAGCTTAATTTCTCCTGTGCCCTTAATTATCTTAGAGGGATATAAAATGCTTGGGGAGGTGGGGGGGAAGGGGAAGGCACCATGAGCAGCTTGCAAGGCTCTTCCAGGCTGCCCTGCTCTCCTGGGTGCTGCAGTCATAGTCACAGTGTTCCCCAGGGACAGTGTTGGCATTCCAGGGACACCACCCTCCATAACGTGGGATGGTCACCCTTGGGGAGCACCCAAGTTGGGTGCACTGTGCTCAGAGCGGGTTTTGCACCTCAAAAGCGATGGGAGCTGGTCAGCAATGGACATAATTTCGGTACCAGCACAACTAGCAAAGGGCAGACATTGCTCGGTGTCAAATGGAGTATTAATAAATCACCGCATCGGTAGCTTGGTGGGCTCTGCACATCCATGTATGTTTGCAAGTCGCTCGTTATGAGGGTGGATTAATAAGCACCACTCGCAGGCTGTGGCTGCAAGCAGAGGAGAGAGGATGCAGCTGTCCTGCGATGGGAAGGATGGGGTTTGCAGCTGCTTTCCTCCTGAGTCAGCCAGGCCATGCACGTGGTGATTGTGCTACTGGCCCCTTGGCCTTCTCATGAAACTGTCTTGATGTCTGGAAATAAGGAATCTACCCCACTTCTCAGTTTACGGCCAAATTTAATCCCACCTGCCCGTTCCCTTCTTCTTCCCTGCCGTGGGGACCACCTCCTCCTCATTCAGTTTTTCCACAGTCCCTTGGAGCTTTCCCAGGAGAGGAGAGAGACCTGTTTTTTCTGTAATTGCACTGGGGTGAGGCCATTTCTCCAGGCAGCACCTGGATGGGAGGCTCTGAGTGACACAAATCTCAGTGTGTCCCTACCTCAGGGTCTTTGCTGACCCAGGCATGAGGAAGACCTCATCGTGCAAGTGGCCTCTTGCCACTCTTCTGAGATCAGTCATCCTCCACTAAGAGATGCTGAGGTGATGGGCATTCTCACAACTAAGTGGTGCCAGGAAATGTTCCTGGGAGCTATATTCTATCAGCAGTGGTGGTCCTGGTGTGGCTCTGGTCTGCATCACCGGCGTCTCTCAGACAGACCCTGGGCATGGCTCAGAGGCTAGCAGGGACAGGGAACCTCCCCAGCGCAGATGATTGTGAGCATCTACTGGGTTGGGTGTAAGAGCAAGAGCCATGCTACCATTTCTGGACACAGGTTCCAAAAAAAGGTAAGAAAACAGCCCTTAGCATATCTTGTACTCATATAGTGTGTCCTAAATGACCTGCTAGGATGTTTTTAGGCAGCTAAAATTAGATGAAATGAATCCTGCCATTAGAACCCACGGGTGATCTTCCTGAAGACTTTGCCAGCCAAGGTGCATTGCAAGGCTCTGGTCTACCATACCTCCAGCCCACTGCGTATTGGTTTGGCTCTCCAAAGACAAGCGTGATAGACAGGCCACCCTGCCATCTCTTTGGAGGGCATGTTTATCTGCATCCTCCAACACCCTGTTAGTTAGTAATGAACTCCTCCTGAGCTGGAGGTGCCAACTTTACCCTCCCGGTTAACCCACGCCCTGCATCTGAGTCGTTTCATGGTGACTCCAGCCCCAGCCAAGCTACGAGACCCTGAGCCCACCGAGCCCCCATGGCTGCTCCCAGCACTAGCTGCTCTGCTCAGTGCCCCACAGCGTGGGAAGGTCTGCGAGGGGAGGAGAGCATTGCTACCCAATCGTCAAGGCAAGAAATTCAAGACGGTTTTCTCCAAGACCACCCAGGAAATAAGTGGTGATACAAGATCAGGGTTTGGGCTCCCAGCCCCAGGCTTAAACCATGAAACTGTAAAAAAAAAAAAAAAAGCGTCTGTGAACCACACAGTCTCCTGTTAAAATAATTTGAAGAGATTAAGTGATGTTAAACTCTTAATCCTTCAGCCTTTTCTCAGGCCAAACTCCAGTTAAAATCAAATATGCAAAGACATTGACATTGGGCCATAAGGTAAACGAACTACCACGATCATTTTCTTTAACCCACAAAACTGCTAGAACAAGTAATTACCCTAAATCTGCAGCATTCTCAGGAAGAGCGCTGTATATAAAATAAGTTCCTTATGACTTTTTGGGCCAGCTTTTGTAATATTCCTTTTGGAAATTCTGACACACTGAAAGGAAAAGGAATTTTTTAACCATATCAGTAAGAAGATGGTATGTCTTTCAATTTCCAGAGTAGAAGTTTGAAAATAAAAAATTCCATGTGAGCTGATAAAGCTTTAACTTTGAATATCTATTCTGATTCTCTCTATGAGTACACTCATAAAATCCTTACAGCTGGGCCTTTAAAGATAGGCCTTTAAATAAAAATGTTGAAAAAAACTCTTAGTGAAGGAAAGAATACAGCCCATTTAATCACTGGATTTTGTTTATCGCAACAGATTATGGACTTGAGAGGAAAAGAAATTGAAAAATAATTATGGGTTTAGGATATAATAGGACTGCCATTATGAAATACATAAAAGTTTGCTGTTTACAAGGGAAGTTGTCTTAAAACGATTATCCCCAGGTTTTCAGAGATGGGTAACTCAGTCCTATGAAATACAGCCTAGTTCATTGCAGGAGAGACAGACACCTCCAGCAAACAGCAGTATGTGAAACACGATGGGGCAGTTTGTTATAGCGTATTTATGGAGACAGCCTTTTTTAGGACCTTAGCCAAGGCAAGACTCCAAGTCAACGTCCCACAGAAGCCTTAATTCTCATGTTGAAGCAACAAAACCTGCAGGCGCTCAAGATGATGAGCCATAAAGGGGGAAGGCGTGCTTCTTTACTTGTTTGCACCAGCGTAAATCAGGAGCAGCTCTGCTGATGTCCAGGATGTTGGGGCTTCCTCCACACAGTGCATGGAAGCTAAGGATCAGACCCAGCCACAGCGGTGCTTTAGGCTTTGTGGGAATGTTTTAAAATATCTGCTTTATTGTACTGCAGCAGAACATCCTATAAAACGCCTTGAATGAAAAGAACCATTTTAATAATGGGGAAAAAAGATCTGAGTTTCAGTCAACAAAAAGACAGGCTGTATTGGGATTGTCAAGGGAAAATGACTCTATTCAACCTTATTCTTCCATCACATAACTGACATAAAGGGGGAGTTGCTCAGGTGAAGTGAACAAGGTGACAGTGGGACTAAATCATGGCAAGAATGTATCAGGCCTGAGATTTCTTTCCTCCCAGCCTCAAAAATCACTGCTTCCCACGGGCTAGATTGTTGCCTATATAAGACTTTCTTTCTTAGATTTTTGTAGGGATTTATGTCTAGTTGCTGTGTGTTATTTAGCCATAAGTTATACCTTTGTGCTATATGATCTCCAGGCAGGATGCATCCTCTGGTAAGCAAAAGAACAAATCAGGAACTCAAGAGATGAATAAACTTTTCTTTTTTTTTTTTTTTCTGTAATGACTTGAATCAGGGTTTTCTCCATATTTCACAGATTTTACTGGGGCCTGGTAAGATGCAGGTTTTCAAGTCAGCATGCTCAGCTAGAAATAGGAGCAGAAACTCCAGTTCCTGGGAACCAGGACTCCTCTGTACATGGAGGCTACTCCCCAGGCACTAGTCTATGCTACCTACCCTTCTCCAGAATGAACCTTAACAGTAAAAAAGGAAATATTCAAGACTTTTACTCACATGTTGCACCCTGCATCTTCACGCTTGTTCATCAGTGAGGTCTCCAAACGAGATTTCGATCCTTCAACGTCCAAAAGCTGGGTTGGCCACACAATGGGTAATATAGCTGTATCATAAACTTATGTAGTGATTTGGGTTGGAGAAAATCGCAGGAGGTCACCTTGTCCAACCCCCTGTTCAAACCAAGGCTATAGCAGTGGACAACTTTGAAGTTACACTGCATTGCTCACAGCCTTAACTGTGAAACTGCTCAGCCACTGAGGAGGGTGACCGTGATTCCCATACGTTATTATTCTTTTCTTTAAATCATCCAAGGATTAAAAAATATCTTATCATTTAATTAAGGATCAGTTTAGCTTCAGATTGCAGCATAATTTAATTTATTCAGAACATTCCTAGAGTTAATTGACACCAACCCATATACAATGGCACTTTCTGTCTTGGTGCATTTCCCAATCTCCACCACACCGTAGTCTGTGCAGCCCAGATAGCACAGATACATGAAAGAGGAGAGCAGTCATGCCTTGAGGCTGCTTCTTGCACCCTGAAGTCACATTGACTTCAAAGGGATCAGATGGTTTGGTGCAAGCTGAGATATTTCGCAAAAGGACACCTACTGAAGTAAATGGAGAGTGACGACCATCTACACATGTTGGTCTCATGGCACATCTAATTCAGATCCTGTCTCCACCAAGGGATAAAGAGTCAAGAGATCAAGAGTGAAGGGATCAAGATCAAAGGATCAAGAGCTCAGAGAAGAGCATGAGGGCAGGCCAAACACAGAATCATAGAGTCATCGAATCTTGTTGGTTGGAAAAGACCTTTAAGATCACCACGTCCAACCATTAACCCAACACTGCTGATACCCCCACTAAACCATGTCCTTAAGCACATCGTTCACATGTCTCTTAAATATCTCCAGGGATGGTGAACCAACCACTTTCCTGGGCAGCCCATTCCAATGCCTGACATTCCCTTCCATGAAGACATTTTTCCTAACATCCCATCTGAGCCTCCCCAGGCACAACTTGAGGCTTTTTCCTCTCCTCCCATCGCTTGTAACTTGACAGAAGACAACCTTCTTTCAGGTAGTTATAGACAGTGATAAGGTCTCTCCCCTGAGCCTCCTCTTCTCCAGGCTGAACCCCTCCAGCTCCCTCAGCCACTCCTCACAGGAATTGTGCTCCAGCCCCTTCCCCAGCTCTGTTCCCTTCTCTGGACATGCTACTGGCCCTCAATGTCTTTCTTACAGTGAGGGGCCCAAAACTGAACCCAGGATTCGAGGTGCGGCCTCACCAGTGCCCAGTACAGGGGGACAATCCCTGCCCTGGTCCTGCTGGCCACACTGTTCCTGATGCAGGCCAGGATGCCGTTGGCCTTCTTGGCCACCTGAGCACAGTGCAGGCTCATATTCAGCCGCTGTTGACCAACACTCCTAGGTCCTTTTCCACTGGCCAGCTTTCCAGCCACTTGTCCCCAAGCCTGTAGCATTGCAGGGGGTTGTTGTGGCCCAAGTGTAAGACCCAGCACCTGAACCTTGTTGAACATACAGTGGTATTGCCTTGAACACTAGTTCCTCGTCTCATTTAGTTGCTCTTAGACTTCCAGAAGTGCTGTTCCTGCAACTGATAGCCCTCTCCCATGAATTAGCTGAGTGTTGTTTCCAACCCGTGTAAAGTTTTTGCATTCACTCGATGATAAGAAAGTGCTGCCATTTGACAGGGGAAGTACAAGTTGCAGGTGTGAAAAAATTAAGGCATTTTATTGCACGTACAGATGTGGGAGCCTGAGCCCTGTGCTGAGGTCAACGTAGGCTGAAGCGTTAAATCTATCAGCACAGGGTAGCAAGCAGGTCATTCCTTTCCATGCCAATGTCTTTAAAAAGCCTGCAGTTTTCAACCACACCTGCCCTATCAGCCACCATGGCTTGGCATGGCTTTTGTAAAACACTACACAGAAATTGCTATAGAAATCAATCAGTACAGAAACCAATACTGAACAGCTCAGGAAGGCGGGACCCAGGAGGCAGCACAAGCACTCAAGAGTGTAGATGGTGTGATCCTCAGATTTGTGCTGGCAGTGTGGAAATCCAGTGCTGAAGAGGTACAAAGATGGGTGGCGGAGTCAGCTCTCACTCTTTAGCAGGTGCTGGATGATTGAATTCTGTCCTGAGTGAACCAAGTTCCTGTGCAATGTGCAGAGAGATTCACAGAGTCACAGAGTCGGAGGGGTTGGAAGGGACCTCTAGAGATCACCTAGTCCAAACCCCTTGACAGAGCAGGATCACCTAGAGAGGTGGAAGAAAACAATGATAAAATGGCTGGGTACATTCCCACCTGCTTCTAGTCTCTTTTGTGTATTAGTTACGTAAGTTCAAGTCAGGTTCCAGCTTCAGATTTGGACATCATGCCTGGGACACAGTTGCCCATACACACAAACACATATCTCTCGTTACTGTGATGCCCTGGAGTATCTCTCCTGACCTCCCACCACAGCTCCAGGATGTTGGAGATGTCCTGTAGCTTTTGTGTGGTACTGATGTTGCAGATGCCTGGTGGCATCTCAACTGCACCCCTGTGCTTAAGCAGCAGAATTAAGCCCTTAAATCTGGGGAGAGGATTAGCATGGGAGCAGCAGATGAAGGCAGCAGGGTTTGGGTCTTCTCACCACTCTGGTGACTGCTGATTACTTTGCTGGTTGTTGACTAACCAGTTAACATGGCACGTCCTGGCTTACCCAGATGTGAGGCAAAAATGTGCAGTTACAGGCCGTCTGGTCAGTTTGATGACGGAGTGATTCCCCTATCGACAGTGACCTTGTGGAAGCACCACTGTCCGTGCAGGAGCCTGAGCATGCCCACTCCCCACCGGATGCACTCAGTCGGGGGGGATGCTGCAGCAGCTCCAGCTGTGCACCCTGAACACGTGTCCCAAAACACATTTGATAATCTCACATATTTTTTTTCGTTCGTATGAATTCGCACATTAAGACAGTGACGAGACAATGTTATGGTGAGTCTAAGCACACTGATTTTAACCCAAATAATTTATCTGATTCTGTTCCTGGTGTGGCTACATAAATGCTGGGCTGGCAGAAGTCAAGAGGCAGGATTAGGCCAAAAGCAAATAGAGAGGACTTGGTGGGGATGAGGACTACTTTTTGTGCTGGCAGTGTTTTATACTAGCTATAAGTGCTTGTGAATCAATGGCCTGATCTAAACCACTAATATCATTAAGTATTTAATTAAGAAAGTGAATAATTAATTCCATATGTTCCTACAATAATAGTCATGATAATATTATTGCTAATGAACAATAATTAGCAATGGATTGTATTTTGAGAGGCGGTAATGGTGCTGACACCACTGTGATTAGCAATATGCACTGGGGATGGTCGCAAGGACTGATCAGTCCTGGCTGTTCCCAAGGATGGTTGGGGCACTCTCCCAGGGAAACATTCCCAGCCTTTCTTTGCCTTGCTCACCTTGGCATCACCTTCAAGGACCATGGACTTATGAAGGCTTCCGGTTTGGGCAGATCATGTGTTAGGAGCAGGAAGTGATATCATGGCTTAGGAGCAACAGGGTTTGGGTGGTATCTTCCAGGGCTCCTGCACCTTGTCCTGTTATGCTGCCAGGGGTTGGGTCCCTTTGCCCCATCCCTCACCATGCTCAAACACATATCTTCTCCTGTGCTACCCCAACAGAAGTTAGAGAAACTTGACAACAAAAACTGGAAAACCACCCTTACCTACTGCTGTGCACCTCGCGTCGGACACTGCAAGAAGATCCAAATAGGTGCTGGTTTCTTTCCCCACATACAGGAGTGATGAGTCTTGCCAGGGACATTTAACTTACTGGTTATCACCAGTCATTTACAGTTGCCCTCTGTGTGTGTGCTAATTCCAGCTGCCCCTATCTGAGCCCTATAAATAAGAATTAAATAACGGTAACTGCAGTAGAGATGATGATGGCAATGTTATCGTGATATGTATCCATGCTGGACCCTTTGTGAGCTGTGGGATGGAACATGAGCTTTCTACAGAGTCAGGAACAGCCCAGAGAGCGTTTGGAAAATTCAGGGGGAAAAAACTGGTTTGATACTTGGCCTTCTTAGGGCAGGAAACTCACAGGAAATATTTTCCTGGCTGTGGGAGTAGCTGGTGCGATGGGTAACGTTCTCCATGCATACGTTCCCGTCTCACTTTGCATCCTCAGGAATGCAAGGTTAGCAGGAAAATGCAGCTGGAAATCTGCAATGAAAAATTCTGCCGACTCTTCAAAGAGCATCTCTGATCACTTTCACAGGCACATTCAGCTTTCGAGGCGATGCTGCTGACGTGAGGGGCTTCGGCTCTGAAAGCTGCAGGACCACCCTCCGAATGGAGGGGCAATGCCAGACATGGGGGAAAAGGTGCTGAGGCTGTTGGGAGGAGAAACATAGCTGTGGGTGCCAGTGGGAAAGTGTATTGCAGCAGCTGGGGAACTGTCATGGTATTCTGGGGCATTGCACGTGAGTAGGTTCTTCCCTGTCCAGCCGTGCTGTGACAGGCATCCCTGCCCCATCCAGCCATCCCTGCAACCCCAGCACCATGCAGACACCCCCTCCCCAGGGGATGCTAAGGCTCTCACTGACTTGTGCTGTCCTTTTTAATATCTCAGTCTGCTCTCTTCAATTCCTCTGAGGTTTCCTCCCTCTTCCATTATTCAGTGGTCAAGGCTGCTGCTCAGTGCGGGAAGCAGTAAGGACAGGAAAGAAGACCCGGCCAACTGGCAAGATAAGCTGTTGGCAAGAAATCCTCCTTGCTCCTGCTCCCCGTGCACCTCCGTGCTCAGACACCCAGAGGAACAAATCCCCTCCCAGGTGCCAGTCAGAGGAGATGGGCCCCTCTGTAAGGGTCCAAGGTGATGGAAGGGTCAGTGATGCTACACTTAATTCACCAACCTCTGGACGAGCCAGCGAGATAAAACAAGGGGCTGGGGAGCTGGACAGGATTTGCAGAGACATCCAGGCTCTGCTTTAAATCAGCAAAGGCTTTTTGGCCCCCTCCCCTTTCCCAAGAGGCTGTCCCATAATATCACTGCTCTGGCAGTCAGAAACCTTCTTGTAACTACCAGGTTTCGTTGACTCACTTTCAGTTCATTTGCCCTTAATTTTGCTCTGCTTGATCTGTCATGTTTACCCCTGAGATGAATGTGCAGACGGCAGCTGTATCCCATCTCGGCTCCCATTTCAGTAGACTAAGCAAGCTTGGGGAGCTCTGTTTGTAGGGCAGAAGGTTCATGGATATCAAAGGCTTTGCTTTCACTTGTGTCAAGCGATTTGCCCTAAGAGCAGATTTGTCTTGATGTTATTAATAAAGCTCACGAGAGGAAAACAAAAAACAATGGAATGTCCTTAGTCCTGGTGATGCCAAACACATACATATAAATACATGGCTTTTTTTCCCAAGTCAATTGAAAAGGAAGATCCAACACGGTATCAGGGCTTGAGGAAAAAAAAACTGTGTGTTCTTTTTTTGCCTGAGCAATCCCATTTGTGGACTGGTGCTAAAAGAGCTGCTGGAGGATGAGGCCTTTCAAAAGTTAATTGATTAGAGGAAAATCCCACCTCCTTAATAGTTATTCAGACTCATTTCATATTTCACAGCTATTACATAGTTATAAAGTAGCTGATAGAAATGCCCCTGGATTACAGATGGGAAAACTATTTCTCATGAAAAGATCAAAGTCCCAGTTTCCATATTTGAGCACCTCTACTAATAAATCACATGCCAGGATTCTAAATTTCAGCGTCAGCTTTCTGCTTTCACTCCAGCAAGACTGCACAACTACTCAAAGGCAGAGTGTTTAATTTTAATTAGATTATCAAGTGTTTTGTTTTTTTTAATTAGGTACATATAAAGATATTGGCATTTAATATGCTGCTTGGCTCTGCCATTTAACCAACCTTTTCAAAGAGATTACCCATGGCTTGGGATCAGCTGCAGATGGTCACTCTTAGAAGCATTTCTTCACCAAATCGTAGCTTATTTCACAGAGACGTTACACTCCTGTGGTGACAATACATCATTACTCACAGGACTGTTGTTGTCAGTAAAACCTTATTTACTGCTCCTCTGACCAACTAAAAGCTTTCCAAATGGGCAAGAGTACACGTCTCTCAAGAAAATGAGAGACCTTCACTTCTGGGAACAACTCAGTTGATCCCCCAAAAGTCTGAAAACACTTTTCACAGATCTGTGCTACTGCACCAAATAAATCCAACCCAGCAACCCCTAAGCTTGATCTGCCAACAAAGTACCTTCAAAGTCAGTGGAAACTGAGCAAGGGTGACTTTCTCTGGAAGGAGAAAATAAGGAATTTTCCTGATCTCCAAGCTCCTAAAGGGAGAGATTTTTGGATCAGTTCTGGAGCAAGGCTAGGTAAGATGCTGCAACTTGGTTCTTCCATTTCTCATGATTTTGTCCAGAGTCCCAGGCTACTGTGGTGGTGGTAAGTCAACGGTAGTTCCCTGGACAGCAACGGGAATCTTACCTTTGACTTTCATGCAGGTCACATTTTTTTTCATTTAAGCTTTTGCAAGCCCTTGATTTTTGCCTGCTCAAGGTCAGCAACGGGACTGCTGAGGGAAGTTAATTTTTAACCTATCTGTGGAGTGCTCTAATAGTCAGGAGATGTGAGGTGGGATTCAGCTGGTTCGCTTGTTGTCTAGCTGTATGTCTGTGATATAAACGGTTGCATGTGAGATAGGGTCACAACCCACCCATGGGTGTCTGGTGGCATTTGAGGTGGCCCAGGGTGTCCCACCTGGCCTCCAGCTGGGCCAGAATGGCACACATCTTCTGCAGGTTCTATACCAGTTTTGTCAACCCTGTCTTGAATGCTCTGGAGCTTCTCAAAAGCATTGGCTGCTTATGTTTAGACACTGAATCATATGACCATGTCAACGTCAACTTGTTCATGATTTGCTTGCAGCTAACAGGGGCAACACTCTATCCTGTATTTTGCTGTGCCTACCCAGCCTCTGAAGGCTGGGTATGAACAACTGAGGAATCTCTGGATATTGCCTCTTTCATCAGTAATTCACTGGCTGTGAAGGACATTCCTGGCTTTCCTCGATGGTCAGATGAGAGAAGGGAAATGCAGAGCTCAGCAGTGGCCTTGATCAGGATCGGTGAGCCAAATGATGGTCTCCCACAGACAACAGGCATTTCATCCCAATTGCTCTCATCCCACAGTTCAAGAGCTGCACCCTCACCTTCCCTTCCTCTCCAGGGTGGGCTTGGGGAGATCTTCAGTACATGTGCAACCTCAGGATTGCAGCAGGGTGGCTTGAGGAGGGGCAGCACACTGCATCCGGGGCAGTGCTGAGAAGCAGATGGGACTAAGCATGGAGACAAAAGGGCTCCGACTTATCCAAAATAGCCAGCGGATCCGTAGCATGCCTGTCCTGCGTCCTCACAAGGATAGGCTGCTGTCCTTGTTGCTCCAGCTGCTGTCCTCTCAAGGTTTGGAGCACTTCGATTGAACGTGCCTGCCAATCTGAGCAGAAGAGATGTGGGGGTAAAGCCCCTTGCAGCACTCGGGCCATGAGAGAGATGTGAAGACTGAAAAAAAGGAGCTAAACTCTCCCTCCTTTTCAAGACGATCTGCTCAGCCTTTTCATTTGCCTGCCAGCTGTAAAGGCTTCCCTTTCCTTCTCCATCACATTTTCCCGCTCATAATTATTTCATCAAACCAACTTCTTTCTTCTCCTGAAAGTTTCAAACTGCCCAGCCCCACTCTGCGATAAATCTGTCTAAACCCACAGCTGCTTCTGCACCCCTCATGCCTCAGTGCCTGTTTTTATTGAGCGCTTTCTATTAGACATATATATGTATATATAAATATATATGGTTTATGTGCCTTTCTTCTCCTCCCAGTGCTATTTTCTTTCTACTCTCTTGTTTTTGCTCCCTCTCTGGCCTCATATAGCCATTTGTCACTCTTTGGATGTTTTTACTTTTATCAAGATGTTTTCTCCGGGAATGTTTCCCGCCAACGCAAGCTGCCTGGCCCATTAACTTCCTGAGTTCAGCTGACAGCCTGGACTCCAAGTCCCGTTGCCTTGTGATACTCAGTGCTGCTGAGATGCAAGAATTGCTTGGTAAAATAGCCTAGTCACATGCATAATAGGAAGAAGAAATACTGTTTCAGGGTAAAAAAGATAATAAATTTTACAGCTGTGCTTAGCTGATGCTCTTGCTCTCCCTCAGTCTGTTTTATTTTCCTTTCTCTTGCATGATAATCTGATAAATGGTTGTGAAAGTTTGCGTGTTTCTTAAGTGGAGCTTTATTAAAGGAGTTAACACAAATTTGTGTTGAATTTCTCACTGACACACCAGAGCCCAATCCATTGTCATTCATGAAGATCGATCAGGCTTGTGTCCATATTATTGACACATCCTTGGAAACCTTTGTTAAGCGCTCAACTGGTGCCATGAATTATCTGTATTTAAAGCAGCAAGCTTGCATTTGAGGATTCATTAGGCTTCCCTGCTAATTGGGTCTTGCTAATGATGAGAGCATCATTAAACTGACGTTGTCCCCACCATCTTGTTAGCTGACAATTTAAGGGATCGTAAAAGGCAGCCAGTAGGGAAGCTGCATGACTCCAGAGGTTGTTAATGGCTCTGGAGCTCGTTCAGCTCCGAGTCGGTGGTTTGGTGCCAGCTCAACATGTGTCTGTGTCACAAAAATAATTGCTGTGGTAGATACTGTGCTAAAGCACTGCTGGAGGACACGCGCGGGGCACGGGGTGATGGTTTCTCAGCCCCGTGTAGCGGAGGAACGCTGCTGAGGATGTTTGGACATCCTTGTTAACGGTTCTTATTGCAATGGTTCAAACATGAAGCCTTCCTGGATTGAGAAGATTCAGGCTAAAAGGCCTTGGTTAAGGGTTTCTTTGTTGTTGTCCACCACCCAGCTCACTGCAGAAGTTAATTATTTAGCTCCTCTGCCTTGCCCCCAGGGTAGAGGACATTGCTATTAATGTGCATAGCAGAGGCACGTGGGGGTTGCAGCACCAAACCCCATGGACAGCCCAGATGGGTGCAGCTATGTGCAGGTGATGGATGACCCTGTCTCCTCTGGAGAAGCATTTCCTTAGAGCTAACGCAGCCCCGGGGGGAATCTGAGCTTCCATTGTCCGTCGGAGGACTGCTGTGGATCATTGACCGCTGCTTATCCTCTTCTTAGGATGAAATGCTGCCTTCCTGCTTTGTTAGCAGGAGGACTGAGGGCTGGGGCGTACACCAGCTCTGGTACCAATAGCTTTTGTAAAGGGGAAAACTAGGCCAGCCTTTTGAGCAACAGTGCTTTTAATTTTGAGCCACAGTAGTTTCAGGTTAGTGCAATTAACGGCATTTGACTGTGGTTGTCTCGTTTGACACCTGGTTATTCGCAGACCAGGGGCACTCCTCACACGGTTGCACCGTGCAGTCTCCTCTGGATGGTTGGGGTCCCAACAGCTGATGTAGCAAGAGTGCCAAGGGGCAAAGAAAGTAAATGAATTAGGTAGTTAAACCTCCACCTCGATGATTTAGTGATAATTACATATTGAAAAGCAAAACGAGCGGCTGTTTGCATAGCAACTGCAATATAACTACACTCTAATTACAGTTCTGTCACAGACCAAGCTGGCCATTTAGAAAGCTCCTACCTCTGTGCCTTCTCTGTCATGCATGCTCCATCCCCAGATGCTGGAAAAAGGGAAGGTGAAATAAGGCAGGAGCAAACGGATGGGTAAACCCACCTCAAGGTGTAGGATGCACAATGGGGGGTTTGGAAGCACCTGAGCTGTACAAGGAGCCTGCACCAGTGCAACAGGATGCTGGAAGCACCCATGAAGCCACTGCTGGAGTAGAAGACCTGATGCATGTAAAGTCCCCCAGGAAAGGATTGGAAAAAGGACTATATGAAGGTGCCCCAGAGTAGGGCAGACCACACACCAACTGCTCCTGCCAGTGGTGAAGTTCCAGGGAGGGCCAAAAGGCAGGCAGAAAACATTTAGGGCAGAGAAGCACTAAACAGTGTGGGTGGCTGTGTGGGGTTTCTCTTTTTAGCTTGAGTATCAGTGTGGCTGGAAAGTCAATGAACCAGGGGAGGAATATCATAGAATCATGGAATGTTTTGGGTTGGAAGGGACCTTTAAAGGTCATCGAGTTCCGAGCCCCCTGCCATGGGCAGGGACACCCTCCACTAGGCCAAGTTACTCAGAGAATATATATGGGGAGGTGATGGAAAACCCAGCAGAGATGGGCCAGGGTATGCTTCAAATTCATAACGGAGTAGGTACTTGAGCCTGTGCAAAGATGGTATCTGCGTGTTGAGCAAAACCCATAGAATAGGCCGAGGTGGATTTGTAACTATTAATTCTCACAGAACTTTCCATGGATGGGTTTGGCTCCATGGTCCATTTAGAGCCAAATGATCATGTTATAGATTCTTCCATAGAGTGATGCATCTTCCTCTCCTAGTGACAAATGATTTGAGTGTCAACCTGAAAGTGTCCCTCATATTCCTGAACCTTCCCTGGGCTCTTGATACAGAATAAAGTACTGAGGCACTTAAGCAACAGCCTCCCTTGACCTAAAGAGGGTTAAGACACAGTGGGGACAAGCAGGAGAATACCCTCCTGTGTCAATCCTGAGATGAATCTTGACCACCTTGGAGAATTCATAACCAGTATTAGGTGATAAATCTCAGGGATTTTATGGGTCACAACTTTAATAAAGCAAACCCAGCTTTATTAAAGCAGGCTTGAAGGCATCTTGAGATGTCTCCCCAGTGGGGACGATAGTGGGTCTGAGGAGAAGCCACATGGGAGCAGAAGCTGGAGGATGGGGGTACCCAGGACATGTTCAAGTACAGTATATTTGGGGACAGTGGATGAGGTGTTTAACTGCAGGCTCTGGAGTCCTGGTTGCAATTTATCACAACCCGGCACAGATGTTGAAAATAGGGCAGATGAATCATGCCCTAAAAGTGCCTGTTTCTGCTGACTACAAAGGGAGCCTGGGGTGACCGGCTCTGCTGGAAATGTCTGCATTGTGGATATATGAAGTCAGGTGAGAGAAATCCCACATCTCGCACTGCTTCATCTCTGTTTCTTACCTGGAACAGTCACTTTTCAAGATAAAAGGCTGTTCCAGGCTCCAGGGCTACTTAATCCTGTACTGAGCTGCTCAAATAAATGACAGCGGTCAGCTGGGTAGAAATTTCTGCAGACTTGTTTGCAAAGTCGAAGTCAATTTTGAAGCAAGGCTGTTTTACTTTGGTGCAGCGGACAAGAATTCATCAGAAATTTCAGAGCTAAATTAAAGGTTTTTAGTGCAGCCAACAGGAAAACGAGTGATGCAATCGGCCCACTCTTCCTCATCTTGCTTATTCTGAGATTAAATTCAAACTATTGTATTCCACCCTGACAGTTTGCACTTCCCACTAGTTCTTGTGCTGACTACACAGATTTCCCTTATGAGAATTATTGTGGGGGTAATGGGAGGAATTTGAGTTCTTATCTCTCCTCCACCCCAAACAATCAAGTCCTGGACCTTCCCAGGAGCCAGCAACTCATCTGAAGGGTTTCCATCACATTGAACCCCAGGCAAATTGTTGATAAAATGATACATTTAAATGTCGTCAAATTGAACCCCAGGCAAACTGTTGATAGAAATAATATGTACAAATGTCATCATTAGGTTTCCTTGTTACCAACCTGCTAACAATAGCAGCATCACTCACACTAACATTTGCAAACTGAAGGAGACATCAATGAATTGGTTTCCTATGTCTTCTACGCAACCATAAGGCTCAGAGTTTATACTAAAATCAATTAAATTTATGGTGGATAGTGGATTGTTTGGGGTTTTTTGTGTTTTGGGGTTGTTGGGTTTTTTTTTTTTTTTCCCCCTGGAGATGGGAAGGGTTTGAAAAAGGAAAGAGGAGAAACTGCAAAAAAAAGCAGCAGCCAAGGCTGGTTTGACCACGCAGGCTTGACGACAGCATGGGTTGTGATGTATAGACTTGTGCAGTAGGAAATGGACTGGAGCCATGACAGAGCATCTGTCAGATGATAACTTGCAGTCATTTGCAATCTGTGCTGGAGGCAGACCAAAGGCCTGAGCCAATGCTTCAAGTTATCCAGGCCTTTTCTCTAGGTCTTAACTCCATCTTCTTTACATCCATCCCATAGGATAAGACTCTTCTGCTGCTGTACTGTAGCACAGCAGTGACATCCAGGGGCCATTTCATTTGCTGTTGAGATCAGCCTACTGATATCCAAGAGCATATGTACCTAAGCCAAAACCCCACTGAAGTCGCTTGGAAAGATCCCCATCAATGTCAACAAGCTTTTGATCCATCTGTTTTACTCCATGTTTTTTAACAGTTAGCAAAAAAAGAAAAAAACAGCTTTTGTGCCCGATTACCTTGGTTGCTACCTTTTTGGCTGAGTAATCTAAGAAAAATCTCTCTCAGTCAGCCTTCTGTTCAACACACAAAGTGACTTTGCCTGCTGTGATTCACTCAGTCCCACCACACGTCCCCAGAACGATGAGCTATAGTATCAGCAGTAGATCCATCCACAACCCTGGATTATACCAATAGCGTAACCTCAAGCTTTTGCACCAAAAGCCAGTCCCCTATTTAATCCTCTAAACACAGGGTCAGCAAACTACTGAGGCAAAGGCAATCAGATATGATCTTAGCCACCTTGATGAGCAGTTGGCACCAAAAACCTGCCAACATTTAGCCATGTTGGATGATGGGTGGTCATCTGGACCTGGCAGGGGAAATCTGATCCCAGCACATTGGTTCAGATCTCTTACCCAGATTTAATCTGAATTTCTCAGACTCCATCTCATCCCAACTTATCCTGATGTCATTTCCAGGATTTATACCTGTGCAGATGTTGGTAACCTGAAGTAAAGTTACTGCTTCATTTTTTCCTGGATATGCTTTTTCTCAGTCTAAATCAGGCTTTCAGTGACTAAAATCACTCTGGCAGGATTTCTCCAAATCTATGTTATTTCCTTAAGATCTTTTTTTGGACTCATGAACATCAGGACTAGACATAACTTTTCAGAAATGGACTCACTAATGCTGTTTACAGAGATAATATCACTTCAGCACTCCCACTTCATATTTGCCGGTTGCACAGCCAAGGATTACTCCAACCTCCTTGGCTAAGGCATGGCTGGGAGTTCATACACCAGCAATTGTCTAGCAGGACCGTTCGATTTGGTTCTGAGTCAATGCTTTCCAGGATGGATCCCCCTATCTCCTAGGTGTGAACCACATCCCTTGCTCCAAATAATCTGACTTTTCCCATGGCCACACTGAAGTAAGCTGTTCAGTGGCTTCCTCTTTAGCCATCGGCACGTGCCTGCACAACCAGGCTGTGCCTATCCCTACTTACCACCAATCTCATTTTCATACTGACTGCAAATTTTATCAGCTTTCTGGGTTGTTTTTGGGTTTTTTTGCCATTCACAAATAAGGGGCTGCTGCTTTGTGGTTATTGGATCATTCTCTAGCTATTTGCTCTTCGCATTTTTCTTCCTCCCACTTTTCTCTCAGCTTACATTTCACCACCCCGTGCTTTTACTTCTTTTCGCTAACGTCTTTCGGGTCTGTTTTTATTTTCTAAAGGTGGCTCGTTTGGCTCAAATCACTGGACACAATGGCAGATATTCAGGTTCAAGGGGAAGTGTAATGAAAGAGGACCACACTGAGAACATGCCCTGCACGTCTCTGCTCTGCACTGAATATGAGGATTATGAAAATATTCCTCAAAACAAAAGAAGTGCATAAAGCTACTGGAGGTGGTTCTCCAAAATTCCCTTATTCTCAGCAAAAAAAAAAGGTTTTCCCATGGTCCAGTAACTGTTTTGATAACCCTTTCCCTGGTGTGCCAAAATGCTATTAAATAGGTAGCAAATGAAATATTTTGCTAGAGGCTTAACTACAGCAAGGCGAGCACTTTCTCCATTTTCATTTTTCTCCCTTTCTCAGCTTGCTGGCCTTTTTGGGGGGTTTCCCCAGCTTAGACAGGGCAGGCTGGAGAGCTGCAGTGAGTGCTCATAGGAAAGAAATTAAAGAACAAGAGGAGGTTTTGCATTTGTGTCCTTAATTCCTGGTTGGGATGTGTTGGGCAGTGAAAGGATGAAATAAGAGGAGGGAAAAAAAAAAGAAAGAAATTCTTTATGTAAATAATAGGCAGGATGCACCCAGTTTGAATGGAAACAGGTGACCAGAAGCCTCTCACCGGAGTCTTCTTACATGCAGAAGCAGAGGTTGGGTTTTAGGGTTTTCTTAATGAACAAGTTATTTGTATTCCTCAGTTTCAGCCATTTATAGAGCTCCTTCCCCATGACACCAGAGAAGTCCATCATCTTTTAGTGGTTATAAAATCATAGCGTCCATGCACATCTCTCTTTTTCCCATTTTGCGGTTGGAGAGCCGGGGCAGGGCAGGTGAACCCCTGCGTCACACAGACAGCTGATGGCAGGGAGATGTGTCAGGAGCTGGTGCTGTCAACGCTGCGCCATCCTCCCTCTTCCCTGACCGGCCCTGCAGCAAGGCATGGCAGGGGACTCGGCTGTCACGGGGCGAGATGCTATACATTGTCTCTTGGTTGGAGGCTGAACCAAACGTTTCAAAGGAGTCGTCTTTTGTTTAAAAGCAGCACTTCTTTGGATGTCTTATGCAAAGGATAAAAAGCTTTTCAAAATAACCAGCATGATTATTCATGACTCCTCATTTGCAGCAGTGCTTGTTTTCCATGGCAGCGCTGATGATCTCACCCGAATAAAGATTTATGGGGGAGAATTGATGCTGAAGGTTTTGCACAAGCAAAGGCGTGGGCTGGCACCGTCCACCCGCATCCAGCATTGGGTGCATCCTGCTCGACCGGAGACCCCATCTCCATCTCAGTGTTAGTCCTTGCATGGCTGTGTTGTGCTGGCTGGCACACTGCACTCATCACTCCGGGCCTGGAAAAATGTGTCCAGGGAAGGGTGTGGGGGTGCTGAGGAGGGAGCCCAGATCACTGGGGTCTGGCCTGATGCAGGACCCTTTCCCAGCAGGCAGCTTGTCCTGTTCCCTCCTGCCCACGGCCTCCCTCCACGTGCTCAGACCAGCATCCTGCAGGGACTGGAATTTCCTGACTCCCAAGACCTCCACCGCGCTTCCTTAACACCCACTGAAGTCTCCTTTACTTCCCCCCGCCCCCCCCAGGTTTTGTTTGTCTGTGTTTTTGCACAGGAGAAAAACAAAGTAAGTGGAGGTTTCTGGGAGCCCATACTCCACGCCGCCCATCGGAGAGCTGACAATAATATTTGGCAGCTTTGATCAGTTTATTGTTACGGTATATTTAGGTGGCGAGCTGCAAATTCCAGCGCAGCAGCAGCAGCAGCAGCTGCGAGCAATGTGGTGCGTGTGGCGCAGCCCAAAATACAGGCAGGATTTTGTCAGTGCAGCCGAGTGCCGGTTGGGCTGTCTGCTGTGTGATGTAACCCCTCCTTTAATTTGTTTTCCAGAAAATTCAGTTTGAGAAGCGCACTGCGAATGGCTTGGCAGCAGCCAGAGGAAACGGGCTCGGGAGGACGTCAGCTGTCAGCTCGCAGCCCCCGCTGCCAAGCCCTGGCCAGCGGGACGGCGTGGGGGCTCGCAGGGCTGCCTGGGAAGAGCCTTTGGGTTGGGTCCACACCGAGTTACTCTCGGTCAGTCGGTGCTGCAAGCTCCAGAACAGGGATTGTATTTATTTGCATGCTTCCACAGCGCCCAGCCCAGAACAGTCTGCACCTGTGGATGCGACAGTAAAACAAGAGATAAATAATAAGCCAAGAAGGAGCCAGTGCAATTTAATCTGATAAGTGAATGCAGTTAACCGGGGAAGGATGCTCAGGGTGGCTGAGGATGTCCTTCCTTTCCTCTGTGGGTCTGGGGATGCATGTCCAGGCTAAAGCCTTGCAGCATTTAGAGGAGACAGCACAGAGAGCCTTGCCTGCTCTGTTTTGCTCCACTTGACTTTTTCAATTTATCTGTAGGAGATGGAGGGAGCGTGGCTGAGAGAGGGAAAAACAAGGTCTGCCAGCTGCAGTGGGAGATGGACAAAGTGGCAAATAATTTCCTTGTCCTTCCTTCCTTCCTTCCTTCGTTCGTTCCTTCCTTCCTTCCTGCTTCCCTCCCTCCCTTCCTCCCGTCCTCCCTCCCTCCCTCCTTCCTTCCTTCCTTCGTTCGTTCCTTCCTTCCTTCCTGCTTCCCTCCCTCCCTTCCTCCCGTCCTCCCTCCCTCCCTCCTTCCTTCCTTCCTTCGTTCGTTCCTTCCTTCCTTCCTGCTTCCCTCCCTCCCTTCCTCCCGTCCTCCCTCCCTCCCTCCCTCCTCATGTTTATTAGCACGGAAGATCCTCACTGACTTGGTCTGCGGTTTAAGGTCCTGTTACACCTTCTCCTCCTTCTCCTGGAAGGCAAGGAAAGACGGGTTGTTCTCTCCCATGGACTCAGTGAGTCAATGCATGGGACCTCCAAGGCCATCATGCCCATCCATGGCTTCAAGCAGAACCTCACCAGGTTGCTATAGAAGAAACATCTCCTGCTTGCCCGAAGAGACCTCCGCAACCTCCCGGCAGCATGTCCTGGTGACTGCGCACCCCTCTCCAGCAGGAAGCTTTGCCTGAAGTGTATCCTCCATTTCCCTTGGTGCAATGTAGCAATGTCCCTTACTTGTCCTGCCCATCAGGGACATGGAGAACAGACTGTCCCTTAGTGCCTTCAGCAGCCTTTCAGAGCAGACAGACCTTGGCCCACTGCTGTGCCCCAGACGGGAGGGTGAAGTCAGTCCTGCATTTCCAGGTAGCGAATACATGACGGAGTCTACTGTCTTTATGGAAAGCAGGTTCATACATCTTTTCCTTCTTTCTTCCACCCCAAGAATCTCACTAGGGCCATCAGGGGAGATGACTACAGGGAGTATAGCCACTGGAAATCAGCTCCCTAACTTATAGAATCATAGAATCACAGAATGGTTTGTGGTTGGAAGGGACCTTAAAGCCCTTCTGGTTCCAATCCCCCTGCCATGGGCAGGGACACCTTCCACTAGACCAGGTTGCTCCAAGCCTCATCCCGCCTGGCCTTGAACACTTCCAGGGATGGGGCATCCACAGCTTCTCTGGGCAACCTGTTCCAGTGCCTCCCCACCCTCTCCATGAAGAACTTCTTCCTGATATCTAATCTAAACCTTCCCACTTTCAATTTAAACCCATTACCCCTTGTCCTGTCACTACAGACCCTTGTAAAAAGTCCCCCCCAGCTTCCCTGTAGCCCCCTTCAGGGGGGCCTTCCATGACTTCTTCCATGACTGCTGACCCTAAGGCCAAAATTAGGCGCTGTGCAGCAAAAATGGGTACAGGTGATGATCTTACTGGCTTCCACAGAATTAACTTCAGGTATGCCTAAATGCTTTGCTGGAGGAGGTCAGAGGCATCTGTAGTGGGTCACTGCAGGGTGTGATAAGAGAGCACCAGCTGACTTTCCTAGGCTTTGGAGCACGAGAATGATTAGGATTCATGGCTTAGCACTGCAGGTGAGCAGAAGAGCAGTGCAAACTCACTCCAGTGCAAACTCCCCGCACCTTGATGCAGGTCACCTACTCCATAACTCACTGGAGTCATTTGTCCATGCAAAGAAGGGGAAGCAGAAGAATTTGGTTAGCCAGATTGGATTATGTATTTTTTTCCTTTTAGAAAAATAACAGCATAGCATTTCCTCTGCCTTGTCCTTTCGCGTGCTGTACTGGTAGCTGCGCTGAAGCTGATTGATTAGTTTAATAACAGGCAGTTGATATGCAGCCATAAAATTATGCACTTTTACTCATCAGCCTGATTGAACTCCTCTGCTGACTGTACAGGAGCAGAATGGCAGAGTTATAATAATGAGGGAAACAGCCAAGGGAAAAGCAAGCGCGGTGGTGTTATTGTTGTTTTAAAGCTGCGGAAGAAAATGACTCCAGGGAGGAGCTTTTCCAAAACAAATACCAAAATATAGAGGGAAAATGTTAAGATGTAATTAGCACTGGTACAAGTGCCACTAAATGTCTGCTGGGGTTGGAGGCGTCAGCTGAGCTTCTTTTACACCCACCTGGCCTGTGCTGGGGTTTCAGGAGGTTGGGGCTGGCCCTGCACCTGTGTCTTCAGAAAGGTTAGGGGGGCTGAGCCCTTTGCAAGATGAATTAACTCAATGGGAATTCAGGTTTTTTTGTTGGTGGTGGGTTTTTTGTTCTTGGTGGTTTTTGGGTTGGTTTTTTTTTTTTTTTATCCTGGCCAAGAAGGGAAGGATACAAGGATGGAGCTGGGAAAAACGTGTCTGGGAAGGGTTTGTCCCCTCTCACCCCATGCTAATAGCATCAGTGGAGGGAAGATGCCATGATGGAGAGGCGGGAAGCACCAGGGCTCTTGCAAGCTGGCCTGGCGAGGACATGGCCCCTGTCAGTAATGTTCTTAGGGCCCTGAGCTCTGCTTTCCATGTTTCTGGGCACAAGAGGAGCTGTCATGTGGGGTGTCAATCACACTCTCCAAAGCCACCGAAGGCAATTGAAGGTTCCCACTCAGCAATTAATCCATATGCAGGATCAGGCAGCGGGGCTCACTGATGAAAAGCTGCACAGCTCCCGTCCATGCATGGAGAATGGCATTAAAGACTTTATTTCCCAATAAAATATTTCCCAGTGCTCCAGGATGGCTTGCTCGGTTGACAGGCTCACTGTTTGTCCTGCAAACATTCATTTTATTTATAGGACTAATTTGCCTGCGAATAGGTCAGCTGGCTTCTTGTGCCTCTGATTCCTGTCGGTCTCACTGCTGTGAAACATTTTAATTGAACCTAGCCATGTGCTGTGTCCCCAGCACAGGCATCATGCAGAGGGATAGCTGCCTTGCCACCAGGTCCATTTCCATCCAGAAAGCCCAATTCTAAACCATCAGATTTTCCCTTTCTGGCAGATCCCTGAAGGAGGGAGAACAGGAGAGGGAACAAGAATCGCTTGGCATTTATTTTCTCAGAGACAAATGTTTGGCAGATGGTTGCACAACTTTTCTTGCCCTTCTCCCTGATTGCACCTCATCCAGGTTGTTCCTGGAAACAACCCTCTTCCTTATTTACTCCAAAAGGCTTTCGGTCAGGCCATGCGGGGCTTGTACAAGATTGTTGGAGATTACATGCAGCTGCACTGACATATCCTAGAGTGCTGCTTCATCAGCTACCACCCAGTTTATTATGGGTGCCCTTGCCTGTGGTTCTTGTGGGGCTTGCATCCTGGGCTCCTCCTATGCCACCTCCAGTTTCCTACCTCCCTCTGGACAGGAGCAGAGGGCTCTGTTGGTGTGTGTTACCTTGTCCAGATTAACCCTCCAAGAGCCACAGGTCAGGAATCTCCTCCACAGCTCCTGACAGCCAAGTGCTGACTGGCATAGCCACCCTGTCTGGCTGAGTGTCCCCTGAGGCCAGAGGGACACAGTTCAGAGTCATGGCAGGATCCCTGATGGCACCTCCAACAGAACTCAATGACTATGCACAGGGCCCTGATTCCTGCCAAGGTCCCAAATGACCATCATGGGAAGGCAGACCCTGAGCTCACGTACAGCCCTTTGGACTCAGCCTGTGTCACTCCTGATGGACATTTCTTCTCCTTATCCTTAGAAACCTTTGGCGATGGAGATCTGTGACCTTCCCTGTGGTGACTCCAAGTGCTTCACCACCCCTGCAGTCAGAGATGGGGTTCAGCTGCTTCTCAGACATCTGGTATCACTTTATACCCACTGTTTTCTCTGTTTCCATGAGATGTCTGTGAAACCACAGCCTAAGTAACCTCCCAGCAAGAGCACAGTTAGGATTTCAAAAGCTGGATCCATGGTGAACTTCATGTTCCTCCAGGCAATGCCCATAATCATCCGGCAGCTCCTGGCTGGGTTTCAGAGCCAACTGCTCCACATCCCTCCTGGGTATTTCTTGTAGAGTGCTATGGACCAAATCCAGAATCTGCCAAAAGTAGTGGAAGTCTGTCAATATACAGCACAGGGATGGATCAAACATTGGGAAGAGCATCCTCACATGAGCCCAATAGCCAGGAATGAGGTCCTGGGTTGATGAGTTTGGATCCGGAAGCCCTGAACTCTGTTTTCCCTCTCTACTGTTACGGGCCTGCTTCCTTCCTGGTAGCCTGTAGTCTTTGTAAGCAAAGGAAGATGTGGAGTATGGACCTACCGTTGGTGTCAAAGCAATACCTTGCTCCACTGCTCAGGAGCAGGCCTTCACGTGGCTCCTTGTCCTGTAGTAGAAAAGATAAGCACACTGTTGTGACCAGGACTTTACTTCTAATTGTCTTCATCTAAAGTAAAGTAGACCCTGCAAATGACTAACAAATTGTCTTTCTGCAAGTGAAAATGTTGGTAAAAGCTGTCCATGATTCTTTACGCAATGAAGTTGGAAAACAAAATTTCACTGCTCCTTCAGGCATCCCTTCCCTTTCTTTTTCTGACAAAATCCCCATAACCAGGATGGAAAGCTTCAGTATTGAAATTTGCCATTGAAGTTTTAAAAGGCAACAACCACCACAAACCTTTCCAAATACTTTGGAAAAAAAAAAAAAACAAAACCAAAATAACAGTAAAACCTACCAAAGCTTTCCTTCTCCCCCTTTACTTTGAGACGTTGCAAAGATGAGCCCTTTCCGAAGTAAAACATGTCACAAGAAGAAAGCATAAGAGGAGGCAAAGGAAGGGGAAGGTAATGTGGACAGAGGCTGCCACAACAAACAATATTCTGACTCAAAGGATGTTGCAAACACATTGTATATACCTGGAAATATTTTTAAACCCAAGCAGAAACTGAGAAGCTTGCCCAGGGCTGGGGGAGAAAGACGCGCAGTTTGAGTTATCCCAACTAAACTCAGCACATGTGCCCATACTCGTAATGTCTGACTTTAAGCTTGGTCACTCTGGAAATGGCTCTGTTTCCTCCTGATTCTTGGCTTTTGAGTCTCCTTTAACTGTGCTGAAAGGAGCTTGAGCAGCTGTGATTCCTCTGTTCATATGCAAGACTGGGTCATGATATTGGGAGTAAGCCAAGTTGCAGAACATGTACAGCAGCTTGCAAGGAGACAGGGTCAGAGTCTGCACAGCTCCAGGTGCAGCCTGGAATAGCAGATACAAACTGTTAATAAAATGAACACCCATACAGCAGTTCTTGCCAAGTGAGAGGAGGAAACCTACCACAAGTGCCTGGAGAGTTGCTGCTCTGGGCAGAAGATTTGGCTAGGTGACCTCCTGAGGTCAACCTGACCAATTCTCTGATCCTACGAGCACGTCAACATGTTCACCTGGGTCCTCGTACGTGTTGCGTTAGGGATGATGAAGAGGATGTGGGAAGCAGACTGGAATGAACTCAGTCCATGCTGAATATCTTTCTTCAGTCTTTGACTACAACCCCAAGGATCCTACAGCAGCGTCTCAGTCCCCCTTACAGTGTTGGGTTTTACAGACACTTTCAGCAGAATCTGGCTTCATTTTGGGAATGCCCCAGGTCATCTCCACTGATTCCCCTTCCCTCCTCTCTGCAGAGAGGTACAGCCAGCTTGAGAAACTGGGACTTTACACCCAGACATGAGAGAGGCACAAGAGATCTCCATCCTGCTGCATCCTTCTCCAGCTCTTTCTCTGCCATTTTGTTTTCCTTCACCATCCACCCCTCCCCAGGCCTTTCCCAGAACTGCCATTCCCCATCCTTGCTGTAACACTGACTGCCATCAAACTGGAGTGGGCAGCCGCTTTTCCTGCAAGGGCAGCCCTCCGTGTTGCTGCCTCCACTCCTCCGACCACAGCACATGCCCAGGTCCATGCAGGCAGAGTCTTCATGGTCCTTACTCTTCACCTGGGAGAAGGGAGAGGGAGAGGGAGAGGGAGAGAGGGAAGGGAAGGGAAGGGAC
>NW_010223816.1:88136-92367 GCF_000690775.1 Eurypyga helias
AAAGAAAATTTGCCAGTGATTTTAAAACTTATTCTATAGAAAGTTGAGGGCATGTGGTATGAAGCAAAATGCAAGTTTTAAATGTACTGCTTGTTTTCCCATCCGCAGGGCAGCTCTGCGGCTGCTGTGCACTGCAGGATGGTCGCTGCCTTTGTTTTCTTCCGTCTGAGTGACCTCCCGGTCACTCCAAATGTCACAGCAGCCCATGGAGCTGCGGCTCCCCGCAGCCCCTTCCGGACAGGGACAGTCTGTCACCGGAGATGAAACTTGGCTTCAACCGCCAGAGAGCAAATCAGTGTCAGAAACGACAGAGCCAGCGGGAACAAGCGGGAGCAGCAATGCAGATCTGGGGGCTTGGTCTCAGTGATCGTCATCAATCGGCATACCCAACCCTAATGGACTGCTGCAGCAGCTGAAATGGGTCAAAATGCTCCAAATTCACCTCAAACATCACCCTTGGAAATAGCGTTTCTTCATGATTCTTCGCTGTCAGACTTTGCACCTGACTTGCTGATTAAACCTCAGGCCACACCAGCAGCGCGTGGCAGACAGCAGGGTCTGTTTTGTGGCTGACATTTAGCTATCACTGAGATGGGCATCTTCAAACCGTAAGACAAATATTTGCTCAGCATGAAGACCTGTTGGTAGGTAAATTGCCTCCATTTACCTCCAGCATGTCTCACACAGCATGAGCAGGGATACATGGGCTGGAGCCAAGAAAATCCCAACCTCTGACCGCTCACAGGCTATTAAAGACACCAGTTACCCCTCTGGGGAGCCCATCTGCTGGCTTAAAACTCAACTTGCCATGTGAGTAGCCTTGATTTGAAAGGATCAGGTGCTGGATTTATCTACCTAAATCTGCTGAAATCCTGATGGAGTGGTTGATGGAGGCCAGGACACACATCCCATCTCCCAGCAGAAATCCAAAATGGACCGGATGAGTTACAGTGACTCCCAGATGCTCATTTCCCTCCATGGCCTGCCAAGGTGTCTGCTAGCTGCACACAAGGTTTTGGGGGGGAAGGAGGGGGGTAACAGATATTGCTGCCCTTAAAGTGTGTCATAATCATTTGTCACGGTTGCTGTTAAAATAACCTGCCTCCTTTCTAATGCAAACTCACCTGAACCGCCCCTTTCCAGCGCTCTGCATTGCCACATTTTTCTCCCATAGATTAGGCAGCCCAGTATCTTGTATCTTGCTAAAATAAACACAATTTTAGCTTGTGTTTATTAACCCTCTCCCAGTGATAATGACCTCCAGCTCTCTGATTGTTTTGGTGACTCACCACCCCCAACTTCCCAGCATTGTTTTCAATGGGAACTTTGCAGTACCTGTTTCGTTAACACCCTGCGTGGAAGGAACCCTTCATCCCTCTCGTATTAATTCAGCCCTCCACCTCCAAGACCAAACCAGTCCTTTCTGACCCTCCTTTGGGGTGAGCTCATGACCTGCTGCTTGTCCACAGTGATCACTTCATCATTTTGCACCGTCACTGCTCTCCCTATGACCAGATGGGACTGTCCTTTCTTTGAATGTCACTGGCTAGTAAACACCAATCCCAAGGCAGCCATTAATTTTTTGTTCAGGGCTGAATTAATCCATAGCCGCTACACTGAGGTCCTCAACAAGGAGAGACTTCATTTTCGATGCATGACATTGCGTGTTCAGAAATGACCAGCTGTGTTTTTAGAAACACTAATGCCTCTCTGCTATTCCAGTGCAGGTTACTCAGACTGAAATCTCTATTAACCAAAGTTCTTTCATTTCTGCATATTAAAGGCTGGAGCGCCTCCTCCCCTGAATTCAATGGCTCATAACGGATCCCCACCACTACCCACTCTTGGGTAATGTTAGCTCAAAGATGCAAAGGCATGAAAGACTCTCTGGCTCTGAGCTATCAATAAATCTTAAATGGAATGTGGAGTTTTTATTAATAGGTGTCCTCTGCTCCTTCTCCTCCCTTCTGTCTTCCTCCACACATAACAGCCCGTTACCGCAGCACTCCGGTCGCCTGAATCCCTCGTTTGTCACCCCAGACCCCCCGCAGCACTATATAAACTACTGAAAAAGCTCTCCTTCTTCTCTGTCGCATCGCTTCAATCTGTTCTTGTCATACAAAATCTGGTTTTGTTTTGCATTTGCCTGCTTCACTCCTGCCCGTTCTGTTATCGGTTTAACACCTTTTTTTCTTGCATTCTCTAGTCTCCAGCTAAAGAAAAAAAAAAAACACAAACAAAAAACCCCTTTCCTACTCAGGAGCCGTCAGCTTGCTTTGTTATCTGCCCATCTTTGTCTTCTTCCACAAAACCAAAACTTTCAGCTGCATATCACAGAGGAGGGAGCTCATGCCAGCATTTTTTGCTATCTTTCTCAATCTCCCAGAATAATCTCCCAGCTGCTCCCCCCTCCAAATTATTTCTTCTTCAGACTCATGGGTTCTCTGAAGCCTGTGCTGACCTGCGTAACTCCATGTGATGCTCCATCTGTTGTTGACTTCTATGTGTTTACTTACTAAAGGGAAAACTGAAAACGTGGCTTTGAGATCTGGCCAGTGTCACTGTCATTCCTCAAAAACAAGGTCTGCTGTGGATTGAACTCTGATTTTGATCTGCTCAAGCCTGCTCTGGTTCAACCGTCAGGATGCTGACTGAGGGAGGACCCATGAAAAGAGTCAGGAATGGACAAGCAAGTTCAACATGAACCACCAGTGTGCGCCTGCAGCCCAGAAAGCCAACTGTATCCTGGACAGCACCAAAAGCAGCAAGACCAGAAGGTCAAGGTAGGTGATTCTCCCCCTCTACTCCACTCTGGTGAGACCCCACCTGGAGTACTGCATCCAGCTCTGGGACCCCTAACATATCTATGGGTTGGAGTGAGTCCAGAGGAGGCCACAAAGATGATCCGAGGTCTGGAGCCCCTCTGCTATGGTGGCTGAGAGAGTTGAGTTTGTTCAGCCTGCCGAAGAGAAGGCTCCGGGGAGGACCTATGTCCGAAAGGAAGCTCGGGGGGGGGACTTTGTACAAGGGTCTGTAGTGACAGGACAAGGGGCAATGGCTTTAAACTGAAAGAGAGGAGATTTAGGTTGGATGTAAGGAAGAAATTCTTCCCAGAGGCAAGTCATGAGGCACTGGAACAGGTTGCCCAGAGAAGCTGTGGATGCCCCATCCCTGGATATTTTCAAGGCCAGGCTGGGTGAGGCTTGGAGCAACCTGGTCTAGTGGAAGGTGTCCCTGCCCATGGCAGGGGGGTTGGAACCAGCTGATCTTTAAGGTCCCTTCCAACCCAAACAATGCTATCAGTCCATTATTTCTAACACTGATCTAGTACGCGCAACCACCAGCAGTGAAGTTATGGCTCTTCAGCTCAGAGGAGTCTCGTGAGTAACTGTTCTGTACCCCCTGCTCCACCATGGGGTGCAAAGCACATCCCAGCATGGGCATCAAGTCGGTCACCCTCCCTAAGGACAGCCACAGCAGAAGCAGCTCTCAGGAACAGAGCATAACCCACTGGTTTAGGCACAAACCAGTATATATGAGCATGTTTTAATGGGAGTTAGACCCTGATATCTCAGCATAACAAAACCTCTGCATTCAGACACAGACTGAAGGTGTGTCTGGCTTTATAGGCACATAACTGTCTGTCTGATTTGGTCTCCATATAGACATACATGATGCCAACAACTGCACCTCTAGTTCAAGTGTATTTATACATACACGTATACGTACATGGCAGGTGAGGTGTATTAAAAAGTTTATTTCAGAAACAGCATCATTTTTCCTGGCAAAGGAGAACAGCTTCTCTTATTTTCTGTGCCACTTGTATTTTTGGGCTTAGCAAGGCAAAATGCCAAGGAGCGACAGCATGTTTACCTAAGAGCAGCTAAAAGAGCTGTGTAGCAATCAAGGTATTGAGTAGGTTGGGCTGAAAATAGATCAGCTTGAAAAGACTTAGATCAAAAATGTTCAGAAAAAAAATGAGCACCAGTAACAACCTCTTCAGGAACACATCCCCATTTTGCTGGAGCTAATTAGATGCAATGCTTTTACGCAGTGTGTCCGTGGTCTGCCTCACTGTGCCACTGTTACCCCCAAATCTGAGGACTGAATTTTCTTCTCCCATCCTTTGATGTTTAACTTTCTAGGTCAACAGTGAGGTGAAGAAAGACGTTGAGGACCCCCCTCTGCATAAATGTTGAATGAGGTACATGCTCCTTCCTCCAGTCACTGC
>NW_010223816.1:92390-110307 GCF_000690775.1 Eurypyga helias
TCAGGAATGTGATTTTCTTTTTTTCTAGGAAAACCTCTTCTGAAAAGGTGTTTACGGCCTCATTGGGACACCACAAAGTCCTTCACCTTAACCCATCTGGGGCAATTATTTTTGCTTAACTCCTTGAACCTCTCCTGAGCTCTCACTAAGAAGGACTCCAAGCCTTTCAAAGCTGATAAAGTTTTGCCTCTTGCTTTCTTGATGAGCAGACGTGCTCTGCCCTCTGCCAAGCCCAACCTACCCCTGTGATTACCAAACTATTTGCCTGCGGCTTCACATATCTCACTTTATACAATACCTCGTGCCAGCTCTCCTTTCTGGGCATGTCTACATAGCTGTTTTGGCCCAGGGTCTAGGTCTGGCATGTCTCTTGGCATCCTGACAGTCATGACAGATTACAGAAGAAAGTGTTTGGGCTCTTTCGGCAGCTCCAGGAAAGCTCTCGCCCTGTGATATGAGAACATGAGCACAGCTCAGGCTCTGGCTTTGAAAGTGTGGGTATACGACAGGTCTAGTCACAGGCCTTGGGCTCAGGTCCAGACAAAATGAACAACATCGTCATGTCTCTGCAGCACTTTGGAAGTGTTTCCGGTCCTTAATTACTTTACTGTGTAGCAAATGGCTTAGGATGCTGCACTATGAGGCTTCTTTCTTTAGGGTTTTCCAGCTGCAAACATCAGGGAGAACTGGTCATCGTGTAGAAAATTTGCCCACCAGATACAGCACTGTAAACCCAAGGTCCCCCCTCAAACTGCCAGCTGTGGAGCTCCTTCCAGACTTGGGTATCTACTGTTACTGTGCAAACTACAGTTACTTCAAGACTTTGTATTCCAGGGCTGCCAGACCTCTAGTTCTGTACACTCTTGGTGGGGAGAAATAAAAACACCACTTAAGGGTTGTTTAAACAAGGTCCTGCAGCTCCCCACATTGCAGAGCACACTGGGACTCTTGCTTCTCTGGATGATACCACTCACAACTGTCCCCTAGCCCCGCTGGTGTTTAAGGCTTTATCAGTCTCCATAGGAAGGGGTTTGAATGTGGTCCAAGCCATTACCTGAGGTTTTCCAGCCTCCTACATCACATCTGGCACAACCGAGCTGAGGGTGTCAGGATTGCTGGCCCCGTGTCATACATCCTAAGACCTCTGATGGCCAGGGTAGTATTTTAGCACTCTACAGGAGGTTTAGAAACCAAATTACTATTTGAACACAATGATACTGGCCATGCAATTCTCCTTGGAGATCCTGAAAATTGCCTTGCTATCCACATCACTCCTTTCCTGTATCAGCTAACAGCATAAACCTCATTGATTCCTGTATGCACTGCTGCACGCCTCCTGGTCTGAAAAAAATGAGGGAGAAAAAACCCGATCATCATCACTTTTAGGTTTAGAAAGAGGAAATAAGAGTGAAAAACTAAAAATGCCAGACCTTTGCAGTGGTTTGGGGCTTGTGATGCTGTGCTGTTTCCAGCTCTCTAGTAAAGCTGAATAGATCTCAAAACACACAAGTGGTATGAGGAGCAGCAGCTTGCCGGTTGACTTCTCCCCATGAGAGAAACCTGCAGGTGGCAGCCAGCCTGTAACATCTCCTAAGTAAGCCCAGAGGGGCTGGGTCCTCAGCCTGGGGAAGCATCAGGCTGCAGTTTCAGGGAAAACAAGATAGCAGTAAAATATGTGACCTTCCCGCGTCAATACGAAGGTCCTTCCCGCCTGATGGAGGAGGCAGTAATGGGACTCTTCCGTCTGACAGCAACTGTAGACAGGGCTGTCTTCTCTCTCTTACACCCTTGAAGTGAATGTAAAAGGAAATGCCAAGCTCGGTAGGGAGACCAAGCTTAGATTTTAAGCTTATGCTTGAATATTTTGGGAGCTGTCTTTTAGGATGCTCCTTGTACTGCTGGGTCACAGCTCAGGCACTGGGGGTTGAGAATTACTGGTTTAAGTGAGATGATTTCAGAACCTGAGGCAGAAGGTTAGGACACGTGGCGTTACTCCTGCGTGAACTTGGCTAGTTACTGTGGATCAGCTGATCCTCCTCAATTTGTTAAATCAGGTAATCTGATCCTAAATCTAAGACCATAGATGCAGCCATGGAAAGAGCACTTCCAGGAATAGGCTATTTATTCCGTAGCTGTGCATAGAATTTCAGCAAGATAATAACTCTGGGAGGTGGTTTATTTCCCTCTGGTTGATGTGCCTTTTGGATGCTCAAAACAAGGCTTCCTCCTCTCCTTTCCCTTTCCATCTCCTTTCCCTTTCCTCTCCCTTTGCCTCTCCTCTCCTCTCCTCTCGTCTCTTCTCCCTGGCATTCGCTTTCTTGCTCACTCCAAGGGTTTCAGCTTTAAAATGGAGAAAACTAATGAAAGTGGAAATATGAGTGCTGTCTCAGTGGTACCTGCCAACATCCCAGCCCTGGTGTGCTCACAGAACCCAAATTTTAGCTCGTGTCTCTGCAGATGGACTGCTCGGGCTGACTGCTCATCATTGTGTGCAAACATACCATATGCAACACATTAACTAGAAAAAAAAATAGATACTGCTTCAGTACAGCCGACTGTCTGTGGAGATGCTTTCTTTCAGCATGCGATGGGGACACTGGAGCAGTCCACTGCCAGCGTGCTTTGATTCTCATCACAGCCAAGATCCCCAAAGATGCTGCACTGTCTGTTATCCCCAACAGTGTCATGCCACTGAAAATCCCAGGTGCCAAATAACCTCAGTATAAGCAAGCACAGACATCAGCCCACCAGCCAGCTCCCTACTTGTTTGCATTCAGTGTGCATTTAGAAACAGGCAAAAAATAAAATACCACGACTGGATAACACTCTCTTGAAGACCATTTGTATTTCATATCACCTGAGCCTAATGCCACATTCAAAACTTGCCTGCAAACCAGGGAATATTATTTGCAGGGCTACTGAAGAATAGCTCCACTGGAAGGCCCTTGTTTTTTTCCTTGTTTTTTCCTTGTTTTTTTCAGGCAGGGCTTATGTAGCTGACATAGGGATCATGATATTTTTCGGAAAAGAGTTTCAGGGAGGAAAACAGGTAGATACTGAAAGCCCTTTTGCGTCCTGCCACTGGAACCCAGGCAGGACCCCTGGGTTCCTATGCAAAAATACCAGGAGCCTGGTGCATCTCCTGACCGCAGGACAGTGAAGAGCCAACTCTCCCAGCTCTTAGGAGCCTGTGGAAGTGGCTCAGTGCTGAGAGGTGCTGCCATGGGCTGTCTGATGCTCCACCAGGCCATCAGCTGCAATCCCTGGGTTAGTCACTCTGTGCTCCCCTTAAAGTCAGGGATGTCCCTTTTAGGTTACAGCTTATCTCACCCCAAAGGAGTCAGATGAAATAGGTCAAACGACTCCTACAAATCTGTCTTGTAGGCTGCTCCCTTCTCCAAGCACATTACATCTTCTCAGGCCACGTGTGAGAGCCCCTGCCTTGGTCAGAAGCTGGAGGATGAGCTTTGGAGGAGAGGAGCAGGGTGGGCTGGAGATGGGCTTTGGAGGAGAGGAGCAGAGCGGCTCTGCTCGGCCAGGTGAGAAGGATCCTGGAGGTCACCCTGCCTCAGTGACCCTCTCCCAAGTTTTGCCCTTAGTAAAGAAAAAAAAATCACCTGATGCTTTTCAGAACTCCTAGTGCAATTAACTGCTCTTTTAATTCCAGAAGAGATGAAGGGAGGATCTGCCCAACTCCACAGTGCACTTATATCCACTGTACCTTTAAGTGCAATACTTGCAGTTGTCTGGCACGTGGATGTTTTAGTGGCCTTTTCCCCAGTGGCAGGCATCTGGCTGCCCTCCATGCTGCTGCTCTTGAGTGTCTCCAGCGGATGTTGGGATGGGGGGGGAAGAGCCATAGCCCAGTTTTGCATCTCTCTCACATGGATCCAGAAGCTGGGATAGGAAAACTTAGAGAAGAGTGTCTGGGACCTGCTGTGATCTGTGTTGCTCTTGTAGCTCAGCATCCTCCTCATTATGTCCCTATCTTATTTCCAGCCCTCATGGAATGGCTTAGTCTCCATGACCCTCTCACCAGGGAAAGCTTCCCTCATAGCTCCTATACGGCTCATGGACTGTCATACCAGGTGCACAGCAGGAAGAAATGTCCACCACCTCCTCATCTGATTAATACCTCTCCAGGTAAATTAAAATTATGTCTTTTACTCATGTTGACTTTGTAGCTGCATCCACACTACCCGTATTGATGCAGAAGCATGGAAAATTTGGAGTTTGCCAGAGACTGTTACAGGTAACATACCCAAAGTATTCATCACCACCTTGGGAGGGCGCTGGCTTTTTAAGATCCATCCCAGTAGTAGTCCCTGGTGTTTTTGGCAGTAAATCAGGCAGATGTGATCAGGCTGCTTCCTGTTTACCACTTCTGGACAAGGTGATTGTTCCGAATTTTGATGGAATCTTTGAAGCCCTGGAGAACTGAAGCCTACAAGGTTTGTGCAAACGGGCAGCTGGTAGAGAGGGGAGGGAGACAGGGAGAGAAAGAGAGATTTATTATTTCTGGGCACAAGAACCCATCCAGGGGTTCAACCTGAAGTCTTACATCCAGGGAATACCAGATCACTTACAGGATCACTCATAGGATCACTCATTCCTCTAAACACCACTCACGTGGCTTCCCAAGGAGAATCTGTTAACAGATCTGTTAAATACCCAAGTGTCTCCATTCAGTGTATCATCTCAGGCTGGTTCACTAGAGATAAGACCTGGAGAAGAGCCTCTCTAGCATCCTTGTCCTGCATTAAAAAGATAACTGAGACATTAGGAGCTACTGGCAATGATTTGAAGTCTGGTGACTTCAACTGCCGGAAAATGCCTGCGTGCACATGTGTAGGTATCAGTGGGTGCATGAGCTGCTTCACCATCAGACCCTGTCCCCAGCACAGCACGTTTCAAGTTGTGTGGTGTACAGCACCACAGCTTTGTTCTGGTGTACAGCAGCTTGTCCTTCCAGGCAAGAGCACAGTTAGATGCCAAACCAGGCTGCAGGCACCGAGGGGATGGGAAGGAGCAGCTGTGGGCAAGCAGCAAGTGTTCATCCCAGACCATCTGCTGCTGTTGGATTAATCTAACCTGTGTTCTCAGCTGGCCAAGGGGAACTTGTTAGGTTGAATTTATGCCTCTAGCTTCAGGTTACAGCCTGACATGGTCATTTAAACCAGCACTGACTGGGTTAACTTAAAAAGCTGGGCTGTAGATTAGAGATGATGAAGAAATTGAGAAGGAGTTGTGTGGGGAGAAGGAGACAGCCCCATGCTACCTACAGCTTGAACATGGCCAGGGCATCTCCCTGAGAATACAGGAAGGATGGAAAGCCCGAGGGTGAAGGGATGGGTGAAAGAGGCTTGGAACCCACGAGCAATGCCTCTCTCCTTCTGCTCTGGGATCAAACTTTGTGTGCTTTGAAGAAACCAATTTGAACTATTGTTTCTTTTGTTACCACTATTTTTTGTTCCCATTGTTTGTTGTTACCATTGTTTCTTTTGTTTTCTCTTGAAAACCATCCAGAGGAGTAGCAGTCCTGAAAACTAGGAAGTATTGTGGAGGAAGGAGGAGAATTATTTTTTTTAAATTCCCTGTCTGAAAATGTGAAATTAAAACAAAATAATCAGATGTTTTCACTGCCAGGAAAAGGTGAGGACAGAAACAGAGGAGAAATGTCTGGAGGAAAGAAAAGCTTTCTCCTGGCTTTGCTGAATGCTGGTGCAGGAGCAGACAGATGAAAAGCACTAAGAAGAAAAAATAATTTTGTGGAGTGGACTTGAAAGCTGACTTTTTGCTTATCTGATTCCTCCGCAAACCGGGCTGGCAGTCTCACAGGGTAGCTTCAGGTAGCATCTGACCGAGTCTCCCAGCTCATCTGCCTGTGGGTTTTGGGTGTGTTTGAGCTAAGCTAAACCTGCCCGTCATTTAAAGTTTGCTTCTGCATAGATGGAGCAGAGCTGGGCTGGTTGGACTGAGTGATACAAAGCCTCTTTCTAGGAAAGAAGCTTTTCGCAACAGAAGGGAAAATAGGTCGTTGTCAAGGTTTAGGGCATTTGTAAAAGAAAGTAAACAAGTGGTGTGGCACGCAGAGTGAGATGGGAGGTCAAGCAGGATCTGTCCTCCACTCGAGACAAGGCTGTACTTGCAGGAGGGTTTGGCTCTTGCTAGCAGGAAAGTCAGCCTTATGGCAGTGGTATTTGGATCGTTATCCTTCCCTGATTCTCCACGTGATGCCTGGCAAATAATTTAATCCCAGTGCCCCGTCTGGGTACAGGGAGGGGGAATCACCACCCCGTGACACCCAAAGGGTTTGGGTGCCAAGTTCTGTGGGGCACAGCTTACACCTGGGCATGCTGCACCCAGACAAAACGGGGCTGTTGGCATCGCTGTGGAGCTGCTGATAACGGGGGCTAACGGGGATGGGAAGCTGCTGGCAGAGCAGTTGCAACCACAGCCAGGGCAGAGCTTGCCCCAGAGAAACTCAGATGCAGAAAGAAACAAAAACAAGGCAAAAAATAACAACCACCAACCAACCGCAAAAGCACCGCAAGTCCTTAAAAACACCCCCAGGCATTCGCCAAGCAAAATCCCAAGGGAGCTCAGCTGCTTCCCTGGATGTTACTGAACCACAGCGTGTTACCTTCCCACCGTCCCCCTCCCTGGGGCGCAGGGTTTGGGGGGGAGGCTGGGGCACGCATCTGTGCATCGCCTGGTGCGAGAAGCAATGGACGGCTCTATCCTCGCAGCAAGGGCTGCGGTTTTGCCCTCCCCAGGAGGGGATGGGCTGTGTCGGAGCAAGGCCGCAGCACCCGGGGGGCTGCGCGGGGGCTCCGGAGCACATCTGCCAGCCGCCTGGCCCCCGCCGCCAGCCCGCGAGTACATTTTGTTTGTGCTTTTCTGCGGAGCACACTCCCAGCGGGTTATGTCAGAGGTGAGGAATGCAGGGCCACCCTGTGTCATGAGATCAGACTTACATTTTTAGGCTGAACGCTTACCGTATTTTGCTGGGAAGCAGCACGCAGGCGGCACGCGGGGCCCCGGAGGGGTGGGAGATACCCCTTCGCCTCCATCCCTCTTTTCCAGCCCTTGCTCCAGCAGAGCCGGGTGGAGCGGATGGGGCCCGTCTGCTGGAACAAGCTCTCCCTCTGTTCCTCACAAGGAGCAAGAAAGGAAACACAGTGAATTAACGCGAATGAAAAGGCAGCAGTGAAAGGCAGCCGGGCGCCATGCCAAACGCTCGGAAAACGCTTGCGGACAGAGGTGGTGGAAAGCTGCTCCCTGCCGCTGCTGAAGGCATCAGCACCCTGGATCGTCACATGGGGAAACTCATCCAAGCACCAGTACCCACAAAATATCACCGTCCCAGGGGCTGAAAGCATGAGGAGAGACATAAGCCCACCCAGGGCCATCAGGGAGGCTGGGAAAGCTGGGCTGGGAGCTCCTGACATAACACATATTCGCAGGGTCGGACCCAAAGCACTGCCCGGATCAGTGACTTTCCCTCAGTTTCACTGCTGGGAGTCAACCCTTACATCCAACCTTTCTAAAATTTCATGACAGTTTTGCAGGAGTCCTTCTGCTCAAGGAAAACTGATGCAAAACAACTCTGCTGATGTCTTGCAGGGTCTCTGTGCTGCTCGTTCCCTGTTTTTCCCACTTAAGGCTCAGAGGCTTCTTTGCAGCTCTGCTTCCCACCTAGGGCAGAAAGAGGGAAGCCACTTTGATTCCCCTTGCCACCGCACACAAAACTCAGCAAGGGATGTTGGATGCTGGTGCAGGGAAAGGTTCCCCTTTCTCTGCCCTGGCATGAATTTTGTTTTCCCTTTTTTTCTGTTTGGGTTTTTTTTTTTCCCCTCTCCTGAAATAGCTGCAGTAGTAGGTATCCTGAGATTGAAAAGCCAAAAAGCAAAGAGAAACTCTTCCACAGGCCATGTCCAAACTGAACACCATTGTTTGTTGGTTTTGGGGTGGTTTTTATTCTGTTTTGCCATACAGAGGGTTTTGACATGGTGATGTTTTGTACTGCGTCAGAAAGAAAATAAACCCTGAAATACCAAATTCTTTCACACAATGGTCTTCCCTTCCTCTAAACATCCCTGTGAGATGGGCCTCTTGCAGCTCTCTCCTCTTCCCAGAACAAGCGAAGAGCTACTAGGAAATCTGGAGAAATGAACGGCACGGAGCTGGCTGCAGCAGAGTAGTTCGCGGCAGACCCAAGTTACTCAGCGTCTCCGTTGTTGGCTGGTCCTCACCCACAGCAGGCAGGAGAACCTCCAGCAAGAACTGATGGTCCCTGTGCCACTAATAGTTTTCTTCTCTGCACCTCAGACTCCTTTTTGTGTCCCTGCGAATGGTGACAGGGGACAATTTCAGGTCCTCATCTATTAACCTGGATTCTCCATCATTTACTATAATCCTGGTTTACCGTGTCACCTCCATGTGCGATCCCAGACACCTTTGGTCACTCTACCATAGTCCCAAGATCCTCTTTGGGAAATGCCTCCTTTTGTGGAAAATATTTTTTTTTTGGGTTCTTTCCAGGCTTGTGGTCATATGGAGGCACCAGAAAGTGTCCTATGGAGATGAGAGAGGTGACCAGTGGGGACAGGAGGGACTAGCAGAGAGCAGGAGCTCCAGGGGGACCTTCAGACCCAGCACCCTTCCCTGGGCAAGGGGATGGAGGTCCCACCAAAATGTCAAGGTGATGTGTTGACAGGAAGAGGCTGCCTGGTGCCTCATAAAAATAAGGAGGGAGAGGCTATCGTGTAGAATCCTTAGGAAAATGAGTCCTCTATCATGGTTTAGGATGTTATCTTCTCTTTCTTCCCTCTCTCTTTGCCTTCCCTTTCATAAAGTTGTGCTTTGATAAGATTTTCTGTTTTATCATCTGGGGCAGAGGAAGTAGAAGTCATAAGGTGATCTGAGATTGGGTTTCATTTTCCCTGGATTTGGAGGGGAAGGAAAAGGAGGCTTGAGACAGCATTCAGCAACAGCCCTGGACACTGAACCAGGGTCTTAAAACCACCAGACAAGAACTGGAGAGGGATTGTATGTCCACCTTGGCTGATCCAGACGACTTTTGTGCTATAAATCAAATGAAGAAAGGATCCTGGCTTAAATCTTTCAGGTGCCCAGCATGTTTTGAGGAACAGAAATCACCATTAGCAATAATTACATATATTTAGGTTTGATACAAGTTCAATTCAACTGCAGTGAACTCACTTGCTTTTGTTACACTCTCTCAGTTTGAGGGAAATACACTGACACTGCTTAGCAACCTTTAATCATTTTGGCAGAGAACAATAATCTGGGAAGACCAAAGTTTGTATCTGTTACCCTGCCCCAGACGGTTACTTGTTCTCCCAGATGGTAAGTTATCTGGCCTTGCCATTTGCTTCTAATCAGCATTATTTTGCAAATTTCAATTGAGGGTCTTGAAATCATTGAATCACAGAATATGTCAGGTTGGAAGGATCATCGAGTCCAACTCCCTGCCCCTTACAGTACTACTATTAATGCATATTGCTCAACTTTAATGTTGGATTATTAGTCGTTCTGCAGCGTGGCAGTGCACTATGCTATCCTGGGCAGATCCAGGAATATAGGGCAGTAATATCTCCACCTGACCCAGTCAGGCAGTCACTGGTTTGACTCAGCGCTGCTCAGCAGTGGGATGTGCTGTCCGTGCCAAAGCAGATACTGTAGGTTCTTTATTTCCTAATTGTCACTTTCTCTATGACTGCTTCAAACAGAAACAAGGACCAGGGAAAGAACAGTGCTTCCTCTGTCAGGGATGGGGCGGAAAAGACAGAAAAAAAGACTGAAGGAAGAATGTGGTGAAAGGCACCACCACATCCAGGGGCCTGACTCTGGTCTTGCTTGAAGCACTGTAAACAAGCAGGTTACAAAACCTAGGAGGTCTTACTCAGATGCTGGCACTAGAAGAACAAGGAAAACGTATTTTAAACCAATTATGCTGTAGATTATATGTGAGACTTTCAAAGCACTGAAAGCCACCATCACCAAACAGCACAGTAATTTGAGTTTTAGGGCCAGATTTAAACACTAGGGCCACAAGAACCAGATCTTTAACCCAATGTAAAGTGACTCTCTCTTATTTTTTCTAATGATTTTGTATTGTTTGAAAGATTTTCTGCCATAAGATCTCTCTGCTGCTCTGCTAAACTCCCTGCTGGGACACCCTGCAGCTGGCCCAGACTCATCTCCCCCAAGCCCTCCACCTATCTTTCTGCTCTCTATACTCCAAATCTCTAGATAACTCTGTCATTCCCTTCACCTTGGCTTGGGTTTGCCCGTTTCTGCTGGCTACTCATCCAAACTTTCCTGACATCCTGTCATATTTCTCCTCCTTTTTGTAACAACCAGCCATGCTAAAGCTCTCTGCTCATATTCAGGAAAGGACTGCCCTTGCCTGTGCTCCTTCCTATGAAATTCATGGGAAGAGCATCCCACACACTTGGACTTTTGAGCAACTCAACTCACCTACACAAAGAAAAATGAGGTGGAGCTGGTAGGTAGGTGGGAGTGAGACTTGCAGGGAGATCTTGTTCTTTGATGTTCTCCAGGTTGCCATTAGGAGCCAGGCAGAGCTACCTGGCTTGCATGGATTCAGCTAGCTGTCCCTCCTGGCCACCTCTCCACAGGTGCAGGTGAGGAACATGGAGATGCTGCTCCACCTCTACCTATGCTCTCCAAGGGTAGACCTAGAGACGTGGAGGAGCAAATAGTCATGTCTGATCTGTCTGAAGGCCAGGGACACTGGGAGATATGCTGGCACCAGTGGGGTGCCCTGTGTCTAGGCTGGAGGTCTCTTGAGCACTATGTTAGGCTAGACATATTGCTCCAGAGTACGGCCAGGGATTCCCTGCAACATTGCTTTATTCAGAGGCATCAGCTATCCCACGGTCCCATGAGCACGCAGACTGTCGTGCCTCATGATTCATCCTCCCTGCTTCCCATAGAGCAGTGAGAGCCACAGAAGCCCTTGGTAGTTTTGGTTCTCCTCAGCTGTGGTTCATTCCTCCAGTCCTTCTTGCTCTTACCTCCTGCAGGGCAAACCAGAAAAGATGCCAGTACAGAAGCAACAGATGGTCTGTCTTCCTTTACGCTAACCACGTGCATGCTCCATTGCTGTCCGACAGCTACCCAGGAGGAATGAGAGGACGTTTGGGAGATGCTCAAGGATGCTAGTGTACTGCTGCACAAACCATTTCAGAAAGAGGTATGGGAAGGGTTTCAGGCAGCAACAGCATGGCAATTTAATCAGCTTCAGCAGGCCCTTTGCCAGGCGTATCCTGTCCAGCTTGTGTTGAACTGACTGGCAGTGAAGCGAGTCAGCGGCAGCCAACTCCAAATGACCAAGACTAGCCTCGTTTCAGTGCTCAGTAGCTGATTCATGTTTCGGTCTTCTGCCGCACCCACTCTAGAATGAGTTCAGCACATCTCCCTGAGCTTCACTTTCCTGCTTTCAAGGCTCTCCCTGCTCCAGGGATCTTCCCACATTCACAGCCCAACCCTCTGCCACCAGTCATCTCCGGTCTCCTGGACTGGACACCATGCAAGGCAGGAGCCAGCAGCTTGCTGGCTTTGATTCATCATCATCTAGGAAAGCATGCCGGCTGATCCTGACGGCTCTGCTTCCTCTTGCACCATCTGCTGTTCATGACAGCCATCCCCAGCACAGGCTCAGTGTTTATCTCCAACACCCTGTCTCCTGGGGAAAGGCCACTTCTAGGGTCACTGTTCCTGTATGGCACTGCTGAAGATGGCATCTGGGAAGCAGAGGTGTGGAAATGGTACCGCACCATACCCTCGCAATGCAATGGCATCCTGCCTCCTTGCTTTTCCTAAGGCTTTTGCTAAGGCAGTGGCTCAGAAATATGACTTTATCCTCAAAGCAATGCCCTCCTCCACAAACCTCTCCACCAGGCAAGTGCACCCACGTGTCCTGGTACACCAGGGAACATGGCAGTGCTGGCTGCCATGGCTGGTGGGATGGGCAGGCTGCAAGTTACCATGAACGTGCTCTGGATTTGGCAAAAAAGCATGGCCATGGGACCAAGGGAACACATTTCCCACCAGCTTTGTACCACCAGGTAATGCTCAAGTTTGGTATCAGCAACTTCCCTGTCTATGGTGTGAGTTAAGAATCAAAGCCTGATGGTTTCCCACGGGATTCAGACTCCTGAATGATGTAAGCATTTGTGGTCCCTTTCCTTGAATAGCTACAGAGCAGAGCCAAATGGGTTTTCTCTCCAACAGATGGGCTGCTGACAGGTGCTGTTGGAGGCTGAGAGATGGAAAATCAAAGAAGATGCCCTGACATGGTCTGTCACTAGCTTGAGGAGAGAAGAGCAGATGAGATCTGGTTCCCTTATTCTACCAGGCTATTTGGATGCTCTAGTAGTACAATAACACAAGCATTTATTAATTTTTCCTCTATATTCTTGTGAGTCAGGAAAACATTATTACCTTGTCTTAAAGGCAGGAGAGTGGAATGTGTTGTAAGATGGAAGACTGAGGTATGTCCTTTGGGACAACAAGGATCTGCTTACGTGGCACAGGACCCAGAAGGAGCAGGCTTGTGTCAGAATGGTATTCTGTAAAATAACAGAAAACAAAAGCTTTTCTTTCTTCCTAAATAAATCAGTTCTGTGTTTCCTTTGTGGTTCACTTTTAAAGGCTTACTGAATTCAAGGAGGATGTGGTCACACTCATTGGAAACTCCAAATGCTGCAATATATAAACATAAATCTGCATTAAACTCACATTTTTGATTAATTAAATCTCATGTGTTTTCACTCTATTTTTCTTGTCGGGTGATGGCAGGCTCCTACAGTTATCACGTCCCTTGGAGTATTGGCCCAATGCCTCTGATGTCTCCTCCTTGATTTCTTTGACAGGATCCAGTCTTTTGTTATTTACTGATGTCACTGTAGCCTAGGAGAGAAATCAACAGTCATGAATTATGGACTATGCTGGTAGGACATTTCACTCTGAATGTTGGGTTTTAGTGTGAACAAACCCCAGATAATTAAAGATGAGTTCAAGCCACAACGCTTCACTTCTGGCTTCTGAATTGCCCTAAGTGGTGAGCAGTGTCTGGGTTGAGTACTTTCACGTGAGTCATCAGGAAGGTGAGATCCTAGTATTACAGTGATGCAGCTGTATCTCCGCTCAACTTTCACCAGACTTTTAAAAATACCTCAGTATCACTAGGATGAAAACATCACGTGTTGCTGCGTGGCTGTTCTTCATCTTTAGGCATGGCATCTTCCAAATGCTCCTTCACCTGAAGAACATTTCCATCCCACCAATCACCTTCTGATGCTGAGCATCTGAGGGAGAGGAAAAGCAGGGTCCTGGCCTGTGGCTGTGTGGTTTTGAGATGGGAGATGCATGAGGGCACTGACCACCAGGACACAACATGTACCATCTTTGCAAAGGTTACCTCCAGCACCGTCATTTTGCGCATAGAAAAGTAAATCCAAATGTTTCCTTAAAAAAAAAAAAAAAAAGGGGAAAAGGGTCTAGTCTTGCTTTCCCCTTGAACAACACCACTGTGATTTGGGAAGTCTGGGCAGTCATTGTCAAGGTCCTGTTTGTACACCCAAAATACAGCACTGCACACGCTCCTTAAGATAGTCAAGGCATATGTGAATGCGCTCTTGCCTACCTTTGGAGTTTATAGCTCTTACTGTTAGTTAAAAATCTGGGAGAATTAGGCCAATATGTGGACATTAGATCTGGAGAACACCTCAGCTTCAGTTTTGGAGGTTTGGCTCATGATTTTTAACTTCGTGACATCACAGGGGCAAACAGTTGCTTTGCTGTCTGATGAACGCCATGGCTTGAAGCTAA
Organism: Eurypyga helias; assembly: GCF_000690775.1. Classification (NCBI taxonomy): domain Eukaryota; kingdom Metazoa; phylum Chordata; class Aves; order Eurypygiformes; family Eurypygidae; genus Eurypyga; species Eurypyga helias. The sequence goes on from NW_010223816.1 coordinate 106,275, forward strand.
GCTTTTGATCCAGAGGGTCAAGCCCATTACTGCGTGACTCACAAGGTAAAATCAACAACAACAACAACAAAATCCTTGGGAAGACAGCCTGACTCAATTGCCCTGTAAAATGCCACAATGTCACAATCAGATGCAGAGCAATATTTTTACAACACAGGAGGAAAGGAGTCATGGACCCTCTCTGGATGTGAAATCACATAGATTTGGAACTTATCTTCAAACATCTCCTTGCTGCCCCACAAGGAGCTTCTCTGCCGGATCAGATTGGGTCCATTTAGGGAGCAATGGGTTTAAATTGCCTCAGGAGAGTCCCTGTGAGGAGCAGGAGAGTGAAGGTGGGGACTCGTCCCAGCTGTTGTCAAGAAATTAATGTTTGGGTTGATATGAGGAAGGGTTTTCTTTGTGATAGGTAGGACAAGAAGTCATGAAAAAGCTAAAAACAGAGAAGGAACAAAAGGAATATTTATGGCTCTGAAAAAAAAATACAGTGGCACACAGCAAAATATTTTTTCTTGATATCCTTGCATGGGGTAATGATTATTCACCAGCTGAATTCTGTTGTTGGCTGTGACTCTTCTCAGAATGTTCATATAAAGCACTGCTGTACTGCACATGTGGTGGTCTGGACAGATGACTCAGTCCCCAGGGAAGTGTCCCCTGGCTGGTGGCTTTGATGAGACCTATAGGAAAGCCATTTGTGGTGGGGAGAAGCACTTTGGATCCCAGTTGGTTCATGTTTTATGTGTAGTTGTAAAAACTCGAACAATCAGCGGATGCAGTAAATTTTTTTTAAACCAGAACCATAACAGGTCGTGGTGAATGACTGATCCCTAGCTCTCACAGAAGTCCTCTGTGATGCACACAGGGCTCTCCTGTCCTTCCCCGATGCCATGCAGTGGGTAACAGCTTGGAAATCCCTGTGATCTCAGAGCCCCCCTGCCCTGGCTCTGGGCCCATGCATGATTGACATTCAGTAGCCTGTCCCACCAGAGACTGGATGGAAAATATTGATTTCCTTTAAGGAGTCAGGAGAGGAGGCAGATTCACAGATGCGGTTGTCTCTGTTCACAAAACAGCGAGAGCAAGGACTGTAGCGGCCCACACTTTCCATGTAGGCATGACCCCAATGGGCTGAGCACTGGATCTGACATCATACCACCCATCTGGGGCCTTGCATTTATTCTGGGCTTATCTCTCCTTGGAGGCAAAGGGAATACAAAGACTAACCCCCTCCTATGCCATGCTGAAGGCTCCAGTCATGGAGCAGGACTTATGAACTAAGTCTCCATAACACGAAAGATCTAGTTCTTCTACATGAAACCACAGAGCAGACCCCTGTCTCCTGTGCTGGCCACTAAGGAGCCAGCAAATATTAAATAACCTGCTGTCTCCACCAATCTGGGCTGTATTCATCCTGGCAGCCCCCAGGACATCTCTTGCTGCTCCTTCCACAAAATGCCACATCCTCTCTGGGGGAGGTTTTCATGCCAAGTGCCGTTTCAGATTGGAGCTTCAAGGCCAGGAACAAGCCCCTTGGGATCAGAAGCAGAGGCAGAAGAAAACATGAGTAAGGAAGTGTTCAACCTGACCACAGCAATAACTGGCTCAGATTTGTTCTGCTCATGTCTATGCACCAGTGCTGTCAGAAGTGGGATGTAAGAACATCACCAATGCCAAGGTGCCACCATTTTCTGGGTGCTGCACATGGGTGAAGTTGCTGCCACACTGAGGGAGGCTGTTAATCTTTTCCCAGTGATTGCATCAAGCACCAGAGCAGCAAAACGCTTGTTCTGTAGCACCCTGCGCTCAAATCAGCGGCACCCAGAGGGGGAGTCCAAAAGAAATGGCTCCTCAGAGGACAACCCACACGCACACATTTGAAGGACAGAAGCTCGTCTCCAGACTTCAGCCACAGTGTCACAGCCACTTTGCAATTTGGGAACTTTGAGATCGAAAGCCTCTCCGCGGCACACACCTCAAGGGGCACTTCATCTTCACCGGCTGAAGGAATTTGTCTTAACTAAAGTATTTCAATTAAAAGTCAAGACTGAATCACTGTAAAGTGCCAGAGACAAGAGTCATTAATACTGGAATGTAAGTTTTAAATTATTTTTAATATGCTCTGCAAGGCATCCATAAAAGGCCCTTAATTAATATGCATTTCAATTCCCTGCATTAGGGTTTGCAGAATTTAAATTCACAGCAGTGGAAGGGTCAGGAAACCAACCTGAATTTCTATCAGAGCTCTTCCACATCCAAACATGGGTCACTGCCTGTGTCCAAGCTGTCGGTTGGGTGTGACCAAATGGATCACTTTTTTGGTGTTCTGTGCCAAAATGAACTATTAAACTCAGTCCTCAGAGAATGAGTGTTGGAACGCATCACTGACATAGGGGCAAGTCTTGGAATCCCTGTTGGTGAGGGCACCTGGCGTTTTGCTTGTCCATCTCAGCCAGTATCAAATATTCACAGGCACTATCAGTAATTTAAGCATTACCTGACCACCCCCTGGTGAGAAGAGTGGAGAGGATGAGGATGGGCTGAGCTTTCAGGGCTGTAGGTGCTCATGCCTGGGGACCTCAGATCTTCACATGCAGCATTCACATGCCCACATGGCGTGCACCACAGATTGGGTAACTCTCTCCCTACATAGGTACGGGGCTAGTTTTGTGGCTGGTGCACAACAAAGAAAGCTGACACTCCTGCCATCGGCTACTGGCAGCGAAAGGAGGAGACCCATCTCACAGCAGTAGCATGAAGAGGCACGAGTTTTCCCAAGGTGAGAAGGGACAAGGGGACCTGTCCAAGAAGACACTTGTGGGTGTGCAGAGGGCTAGGTGGTTTGAAGCGTGTGCTTAAACATTTGGCTGGATCAGGGCCAGGGGTGCAGAAATTCCTGGCAAGAAGAAACCTCTAGGAAGAACCAAACCCTAGAGGAAGCTCAGGGTGAGGTTAGTGCTTCCTATTTCAGTCTAAAAAAAGGTCTGTCCCAGGAGGGGGTGAGTGTCAGTAACAACCAGTGTGTCTGCTATCTCCCTACCAGATAGCCCAGTCCTTTGTATCCCGAATAGGGTGACGATCGTAAAGCATGTGGAAGGCCCACAATGCAGATGCACCCCCAGAGCATCCTTCCTGCAGTCAGCATCCTGGGGCCCCGGGGCAGAGCAGCATCATGCTTTAAACGGTTCATAGGAGGAGGGGTACATCTAAAGGAGCAGAGATGGTTGTTGCAGCTAACTTGACACCCAGAAAACAGGGCCTGGGGACAGATTTATCTCATGGTTATTTGCATGCTCAGTGCCATGGTTTCGGATGGGTCTGGCTATTTGTCTCCCCAGACAGTCCTCAGACACAGATCAGGGGAAACCAGGAGCTGGGGACTGTACCTTAGAAGCAGGCTGGATGCAGCCACCCAGGTTTGGAGGCTAAAAAAATGCAGCCCTATAAAGGAAAGCCAGGTTAAGCCATCTTTGCGCATGCCTCAGGCCTTGCTTAGTTCACTACCAGCCTAAAAATCCCCCGGTGCTGGGAAATCGTCTTGAACCTTGCAGGCACATCGCTGCAGCTCAGCTTGCGTTTGGAGGGATGCATCTCCGGTTCTGCTACCTTGATGCTTGAAACGAGTTAGGGAAAAGCAGGCAGCCTTTCGGAGAGGGAGAGGAGAACAAAAATACCAAACACAGTAAAGAAAAACAGAAAGAAACCAAAAGCGGGGGCAGGGGGGCAGGAAAAGGGAGGATTTTGTCTCGGGGGGAGGATTTTGTCTTGGGGAAAGGCAGCCTGGAGGCGTTGGGGCCATGGTTGGAGTCCTCGCCATCCCGCATTGCGAAAGACCCTTTTGCTTCGGCTCGGGTGCCCCTCGGTTTTTGCAAAGCACGCCGGCACGGAAACTCTGGCCCACGCTACACCTCCCAAAAACGCAGCGGGAATGCTCGAAAGGCAGGAGGCCCCGTGCCGGGGCCGGGAAAAGCGGCAGGGCTGCGGGAGCGGAGCGGGCGGCCGGCGAGGGGCCGCCTGCCATCTAGCGGCATGG
>NW_010223817.1:0-40534 GCF_000690775.1 Eurypyga helias
GGATCGCCTGCTCTTGTGCCAGCATTTCTCACTTTGCCTTGTACCAAGTGTTTTCTTTTCCTTGTATCATAACCCCTTCCTGAATTTCTATGAATATTTATTCAGTATTTCATTATCTTGTATATAATCAAAGTGACATTACATTTGGATGCTGAATGCTGAGGCGTGTAAATATGCAGTCCCTGTGTAAATGGTGGAAATCCTAATTTTGTCTCAAATGTTTGTTCCAAATGTTTTCTGAAACAGCAGAGGAGTATTAAAAGAATTTTAATTCCATAATGATACAACACATAACTGAGACTGGTTACAAGACGTCTAAATGTCAGAAGTTGCTTCTTTTCTGCAGTCTCGCGGATGAGACTCCAGCCCCACTGGGGCTTTCGGCTTCTGTCACTGTGCAAAGAAGCCCTGCAACTGTTTAAACAGGGAGTCTTTTCGGTTTGTTTTTCCTTTTCCAAAGATCCGTTTGCTGTGAGCTTATCCCCAGTACGAATATAAATTGATACTATATTTTTAAAGGAAAGTGGTCATTGTTATGGATTGTTTAATAATCACTGCTAAGTAGAAAACAAATAATAGTAATAGAGAATCAGATTTGTGTCACACATGACATGGAAGCATTAGTCAAAGTAATTGTACGAATTCGTTGCAAAATGCATTAATCATTCCTTGCTACTACACATTAGGCAGATATCTACATATGGATAAAAAGGCAACATTTGCTTGTGGTGTTCCAAACTGCAAGATGTTAATAATTTATCTTTCTTTATGAGGAAAAAATGGAATAATTAAATAGATAAGTGGACTTACTCAAATTCTGACTGAAGAGAAGTATATGAGCTTCATATTAGGTCCCAAGGTACATAGCTATCCAAACCCATAAAATATGAAAACCAGATTTTTCATCAAAAGCAAGCCTTCTTTTTCCCCCCTCCCCCTCCCTAAAATATGACATTGCACCATATAATTGCACAGGAAATTAAAACTCTTTTCACAGGTTTAATAATAGATGAGATATAGGCTTTGAAATAATTGTTTTTATTGAGCTCTGCCATTCTCTAGCACAGCATGCAAGCTGTGGCTCACAACTTGCACCTCTGTCAGCTCAGAGATGGATTAGCAAAAACAATACGGGGTTCCATTTGGAGACCACAGGAAGCAAACAGGTGCCAAAAGCACAAGTCACTCTTTTTTTTTTTTTTCTTTTCATTACAAGTGCTTGTTTTGAATCACTTAAATCCATCTGGAAAAAGTGTTTTGTAGAGTTGTACTTCATGCACAGCAAGCTCCTTAGCTGGCTGCCACTGAGGGTCAGTACCTTCTGGAAGCTCCTGCCTGTTTTCACACCCGACAGTTCATTCTGCACTTCTTGCCAAAGGTGGGATTCTTAGGTTCTGAGTGTCCTGGCAAAGGACTGTGTGAATTTAATGAGGTGTAGACCCAGAACGTGACTTCAAGGAGAAAATAACCTCACCTACAGAATTGCTGAGCTGTCACCCTGAACCTGGGCATTGCAAATACTGTCTAACTTAATATCAAACTGACAAATATTGCATAATCAAACAGATATATTTGAAATGCAAACTTATGACTGAACCTGGGGCTTTTGTCATGTCTATAGTACTATGATTTTCTCGTAGCACAGTGGTGTTGAAGTTATTGTTTCAGCTTGTCAGGCACTATGGTGTTTGTGTCTGCCTACATCTCTTCTGTTTTGGTTGGCTGAGTCGTAGATATTGTTGATGATCTACTCAGACAACACTCTGAATGTGTCTTGAGAGACTCTTCGTTAGGAGCAGCAAGAGCTGACTCTACATGCAAAGGCAATTAGAACTTTACATTCCTGAAGTTGTCCAGAAAAGGAATAGACTGTAAATTATAGGATGAAGTTCACATACCTTTTTTTCCCCCAAATTCCTGCTTTCATTTTCAGAAATGGTGACATTTGAAGGATTTAAACTTGTATGTTCGTTTTTGTTTTGCTATCCTTTTGTTTTCTCGTTTGCAAGTGGAAGCTGTTGGAAATAGGATGTTATTTCAGAAGCAGAGAAAAGAAAACTGGGAACACCTTGTGGGCAAGAAACAGAGGTTGGACTGGCAGAGATTGATGTTGCTTAGTAACCTTCAGCAGGGAAACATTTAAACAAAGTTTGCCTATGTCATAGTTTAGGCCCAGCTGGCAACTCAGCACCACACAGCCACTTTCTCACTCCTCCCTGCAGTGGGATGGGGAAGAGAAAATATAAGGCAAGGCTCATGGGTCAAGAAAAGGACAGGGGGGAGGGATCACTTACCAGTTACAGTCATGGGCAAAACAGACTTGACCTGGGGAAAAAAGATCAGTTTAATAACCAATCAAATCAGAGTTGGATAATGAGCAATAAACCCCAAATATTAAAACACCTTCCCTCCACCCCTCCCTTCTTCCTGGGCTCAGCCTTGCTCCCCATTTCTCTATTTCCTTCCCCCCAGTAGCAGAGTGGAATGGGGGTTTTCGTTCAGTTCACCACATGTCATCTCTGCTGCTCCTTAGTCATAATGTTTAATTTTAGGTGGTCCTGTGAGTAGCAGGGTGTTGGACTCGATGGTCCTTCTGGGTCCTTGAGATATTCTAGGATTCTATGACTGTTATTGTACTCTTGACAACATTATTTTTGCTTGGTTCTCATTTGAGCTGTTTGTCAGTAGAAGTCTCTTTTTCTTGCCTTTCTAATAAGGGTGCAAGGTAGAAAACAAAGAGCTTGTTTTGTTAAAAAGTCATCAAAATTGTGTTTGTTATATTGTACCACTGTGAATCCATATGGTCATCTGTACCCTTATCTCTTTTTCTAAGACTCCAGTGGTATCATACACAGGGCAGTGAACACATTTATATCATTCAAATGTTGGACGTGCTCTGTAAAATGCCTGATAACCTCATGTCTCATTTCCTCTGACACAAACTGGAGATGAGCACTGCCAGAGAGACCTCTGCATCCAGGTCCGTGATTATGACAATGGACAGTAGTCATGTGCTAAAATTGAATAGAGAAACAATATGATGCAGAGGAACTACTTACTTAAGGAATAATAACACATTGTGGTTTAACCCAGCTGGCAACTAAGCACCACACAGCCACTCAGTCACTCCCTCACTCCTCCCTGGTGACATGAGAGACGGAATCAGAAGGATAAATGTCAGAAAACTTGTGGATTGGAGATAAAGACAGTTTAATAGTAAAGGAAAAAGCTGTGCATGAAAGCAAGGCAAAACAAGGAATTTATTCACTACTACTCATCGGTAGGCAGGGGTTCAGCCATCTCCAGGAAAGCAGGGCTCCATCGTGCGTAACCATCATTTGGGAAGACAAATGCCATTGCTCCAAACATCCTCCCATTCTTCCTTCCTCAAGCTTTATATGCTGAGCATGGTGCCATATGGTCTGGAATATCGCTTGGGTCAGTTGGGGTCAGCTGTCCCATCTGTGTCCCCGCTCAACTTCTTGTACACCTCACCTTGCTCCCTCACTGGTGGGGTGGTGAGAGGCAGAAAAGGCCTTGGCTCTGTGTAAGCACTGCTCAGATGTAATGAAAACATCCCTGTGTTATCAACTCTGTCTTCAGCACAAAGCCAAAACACAGCCCCATACCAGCTACTCTGAAGCAAATTAACTCTATCCTAGCCACAACCAGCACATAACAGGAGCATGTTGCACACAGTCATATTTTGGTCATACTTTTTATTAAGGATATACAATTACAAAGCTTAGTTAATAATTGGTCAATGTTTTAGTAAGGAAGTAATTCATAATTTTTTGTAGCACCCAAAAGGTGTTATCAGGGCCTTGCATCATTCATATGTCTGTAACGTGCTTGTAACCTCTCATGTATTAATACTTTTAAAAAACTTTTAAATTCACTTTTAGACATTCTATATTTATTTAACATCAGTAAATATACTGGAGTGAAAATAGAGGTGATGCTTTCTGTGAGTGGTATGGAAGGTTATATAATATAGTAAAAAGATAGTTATCTGTGACAATTTTATGAGGACTGCAGGATTTCTCAGCAAAGAGAATTTACTGAGCTATAAGGTTATCATACATCTGTTGATAAAGGTGTTCAGGAAGAATGAATACAGAACAACTACTTTCAGACAAGCAGTATATAAGCAGAAAGTGAGGGGACCAATTCCCAAACTCTGGATCACTACCCTTCCCGGAGCTGCAAGTCTAGCATTATGATTGGCAGTGGGAAAGTAGAAACAATTGGAAATTGTCAATTTAGGATATACCTGTGGTGCAGTCACAGCAATTACACATTACACTACACCACAAGTATGCATCAGTCAGCAAAGACCTCAGTAGTTTAACCTGTTTCTGGGGTCATTCTTATTGTTCATGCTCAACTTGCTGGTGAGGACAGTTTGCACCTAGGAATGTGCGTGTGTGCATATATATATACTTACATATTCTCAGAAGAAGAAAGGTCAGTTATTAGAGAATGCTGATGGGGAGGAGAGTTGGCTGTCTCTGTAAGGATTTGGAACTTTTGAAATCTGAAAGAAATCAAGGCTTCAAGGAAATCTACAGAAAACGCATGTATGTAAATTAGCATACTGGTTTTGGTTTAGTATTTTAAACTGTTTTTCTTTTGATACTGATTCTTACTTTGAAGAAAGCTGTTTCTTTTCTAATCACTGCTGTCATTGTTTCCAGAAGGGAGGGAATGAAAGCCTGATCTTAATTCATGCCTAGTGTTTGTACTGTAATTCTGCAGTCTTGAGGCATATAGGGAAAAGGGAATTGTGTGCATCTGGTGTAAGGTTATTAATGCATGAGTATATGGAAAATTGTGAGAAGATCTGCAAGGAGCCATGCCTATTTCCAAATTTAGGGTGCATGTGGCAGACCCTGAGTTAGATCATATAAGCTAATGCAGAGTGCTGATTTTTAGTGCTTGATACTGCCATACTTTAGCTGGCCAACAGTTATTTCCTATCCAAAGATAACATGTCTCAAAAAAGACTGTATTTTTAATCTTACTAAAGTGGGACATGGTATAATTTTACTTCAGTACAGTCTTATCTACATCCAGACAGAGCTCTGAGAATTTCTTCATGCTGTGTTAGTGTATTTCAGTAAATTTTAATACCATTTTAATAAATTTACACCCCAGAATGACTTTTCAAGAACCATAACATTAGTAATTTGTAAGCTTAAATTGTAAAAAAGTGTATGCGAAATAGGGTGTATTTGATTTATCAACACAGCCCTCTGAAAGTATGCTGGTGTCTTGTGTCACTGGGACATTAAAGCAGAAAAGCACAGGGATTTCCTGCCTCAGAAAAGTCACAAAGCAATTGATAGGTTTTCCAAGCTGTGCACTCTGAGAATGTTGTAGGTACGTTCATACAGTCGGGACTGACACAGCTGAACGAGTATCCAGCATCAGTTCAGTGGTGTGTGTCGATTCTCGCAAGGTGCAGTTGCCAGCCTCTCAGAGTAGTTTGTGAGGAGGTTGAGGTCAGCTGCAATTATCTGCGCTCAGGACAGCTGATGCCGGGGGCAGTTACCTCCTAGGCAGATTTCTGCTGTGAGAATTTGAGGCCAGATCTTGGCTTTTGGGTTTTTTTTTTACATCTAACTGGACATCTTTTGCTAAGTATTCTGTATTCCCAGCCATGTGGACCATCCGTGTCTTGAATTATGGCTGAAATTTGTGGGATTTACTACACAAATTAATCCCTGTAAGTTAATGGCCTTCTCTCCCACTCTGAAACAAGTTCAGGGATCACAACGCTAAATCAATGTTTGGACATGGTCTGTTGTTTCTTCTACAATTTCATTCACATAGTTTTTGTCAGTTAACGCAACAGTAAATACAGATTTTTTTCATTCCTATTTGATTCAAGCAACAATCATGCAAATGGATGAAAGTGTTCTTTCGCCCATTAAGAGACAATGGATTATGAAAAGGCTGAGCCTTTTGTGCCCCGGGTGATGAAGACATCTTGACTTAGCTGAAAATTGACATCTGAGATGCTGTTACACCAGGTTACATGACAGGTAACAGCACAAGCTCAATCCACCAGTCTCATAATATATCCAGGGTCAAGTGACAGAAATGATGGGCCATGTAATAATGGAAGAAGGAGCTGCCTAGGAGTTGCCTACGTTTGTAGAACGTTGCTGCTCAGGAATTGGATCAAGGCCTTTCCTTACCATTGTGATTTTACAGCCAGATGCAGACCAAAATATGAGAATCAATCATAATTTAATACAATTGGTGCTGTGAATGAATCAGGTTGTAGACTGGGAGACAGGGCATATATTTCACACTGGTGGAAGACAGCCATAAACATCACCTATATATAACCATGACTTCTTATAAATTATGTTTATGGATGTCGTCTTTAGTGACTTCTCTGTTTGAAGAAGCTCAGTTCCAGACTGGACTAGCGCCCTGTTACTTGACACTGGGAGGCAGCTCTGCAGGTGAGGAATGGGAAATTAGCTTCTGGTAAAGAATCATAGAGGTTGTCAACAGTCCTGTAAATTACTATGTTTATTTTTGTAGACAGTTCTGTAATATCCACCTTCCTTTGACTGTGACTGTTGTTCCTGCCTCTTTTCTTCTATTCTGCAACTTTTTGGCAATTATGATTGTTCTCAGGTTCATAAAATCAACAGATGTAGTTCAATGGACTGCTGAACTAAAAATTTAAAATAAAAAAATGTTGACTGTGACCTTTGAAAAGATCACACAGCTGTATTTAAAAGGGGAGGAAAGATACTATAGCAAGTAAACTGCCATTAAAAGTGGTTATTCTTTGAAACTCCAGCCATGTAAGTCCCACTTTTATTGTGGTATGCACTACTGATACAAAATTAAAGGATGACTCTCAAGGGTACATTAAGCCTCACCTCAGAATAAATATTTTTAAAGCATTTATTACCTAGCATAGAGATTCTGACCTACAGTTTCCCTGTAAATACTGGTGTGCTATGTATAGTGAAGTCAGAGCAGGTAATTGTCTGAAGAACTGCCAAAAGAAAGGCATCAGGCCCTGAACCACATTAAAAGCTACACCAATCATTCAAGAAATGTGTCATGGCTTATCTTCTATTTCTTCATCAGCAAACATGAGCACAGATGCTGCAGAAGCCCCTGTGCTCGTCCAGAGGCCCTCAAGCAGAGAATGCCTGAACAAAGGGAGAAAAGAATGTTTAAATGTGTTGTGCAAGACCGGATGGCGTAGTCATTGACTGTCTGTATAAACAGAGACAGAGGTGTCAGCACTGCTTATCTGCAGTCTGACAAGGTTTCACAGGTGCACAGAAATGACCAGAATTTTGACTGGTAATTTGACTTGCAGTGGTAACTCAACCACCATTTGGACCAAATAAATTTAATGATGTAAACCCACATTCTGCATCTGTAGCTCTGGAGTAACACCTTTGGTTGAGTGACACTGCTGTAGATTTACCCTTTGTAACCGTAAGTGTAATTTTCTCAGCAGCTACAGATGATGGTTTTTTGTAATCTTTCTCTTTTTAAAATAAATAATGTGGAACAAGTTTAAATAAAACCATCTGACAAAGAAGGACTAACATGAAATATAGATGCAATTTTAAAGCACGTATTGATGAATTAATTTAACAAAAGATATGTATAAGAGAAAGATGTTTAACTTCCAATATCTGGAAATTGCATTACTGTTTGGATAAAATCAGCTTGTAGATAAAGTTGAGATTTTCTCACAGTGACAGGACATAAATGCTGGCTCAAACTGTAGAAAGTGTGGCAGACTCCTTGTTGGCTGATAGGTTGAAATTTTTACAAGTCTAGAGAGATTGTTCTTACCAGCAGTGCTGGAAGTCATTGAAAAGCTGTGGTGTCAACGTAAGAATCAGCTGACAGAAAATGCACAGCCTTTGTTCACAGAAAGGCAAATCTGTGTGGGTGCTTTCTTGGGGTGGGGTGTTACAGGTGTTTCAAGTGCTGATGGAATCATATTTGTAGATACCACTCTGCTTATATGGGAAATTCATTTTCGGAGGGAAGGTGTTCAGTTGTAGGTTTGACACGTTGCCATAGACATTTTGACCTACCAAGTACCCAAATGGCATTCGTTGGGAGTTTTGTGTTGGAAGTCCATCAGGCAGGAGTAACTGGCTGAGCAGGTGTGGGAATAAGTATTCTTTATCACTGTACAATAAGCTTTTTTTTTTTTTCCCCAGTCAAAAGTTTGAGTGTTTGAATTTAGTATAGGTGTAAACATCTATTACCAGTGTATATATTCAGCAACAGAGGAACTTGTGTATCAATATTTATTTTAAAGGAAAAATCAGAAAAGAGGAAGTCTGCATTGTTGATCCCTGCTTTTGAGATACATCAGAAATACATTTTAGATTTAGATGGATTTGCAGATGAAGCTTCATCTTTTTCTTTCCTGTGAGTTATTAGCAAAGCATTGTCTGTTTGGAACTTGAGCACTGTGTGGATAACGTAGATGCTTTACCCTGTGCTAATCTTTTTTTTTTTTTTGGTAATGGCCCTCCACCTCTTCCCCTTTTTTCTTTTGGTAGATGGTGTTTCAACAGCCAGCAAATGATTTTTCTAAGATCAGAAGACATGCCATGGCATTGTTGGCAACTGCCTAATGCTGTTTTCAATGCTATTTTCAAAAGTGTAGGTGGGCAGAGGCAAAGGGCAAACTGCCTATTCCCTGGCTAGGCTGCTGATTAGGATGAGGTCTAAAAAGCTGGTTTATCCCAGTTATTTCAGTGTAGTTGTGCGACAGATGAAGCTAGTTCTGTATTTATTTTGTAACTGTTTCCCTGGAGACAATATGTGTGAGCTGGTTAAATTCTCAAGAACACAGGCTAATAAATAAATAAATAAATAGATTCATAATTCATGGGGCTGACTTGTGTTGGCCTGGCTGCCACATGTGCCGTTCCTCTGAAGTGATGATTTACAGTTCTATGAATGTTTGTTTTGGGGGCTCTTCAAGTGAGACTGTATTCTGTAAATGATTTATTACGCTGTGGCCGTGATTATTTACTGAGAATCCAAATGCACCAAGTATGGATTACAAAATGGTTGGCATTACACAGGCAACAATAAATTTTAAAATGAGAGGTTGTTTTAGTATACATACTGCAAGGTGTGGTATTATTCATATGTGCCTCGTAGCTGAAGCTACTCTAGCAGACTTATTATTGCGTTGCAATACAAATAAAATAGTGGTTTATAACTTAGTTCTCTTGTAGTCTATAACACCTGGTTATTTATACTGGCAAATGCCAAGAGGTGATGTGACTCTGATTCTCCTTCCGTGTGTACCTTCGTAAATCAGGCCTCCACTAAAGAAAGCACAGCTACCATGATCTGGATCTGGTACATGTGGGAGGAAGGCAGGCAGGCAGGCAAATAGTGACTGAACATCTGTTTGTCATGTGGCCGGTAGCTCATTATTGCCCAAAAGAAAGCAAGATGCAGTTACTTTTTTTGTGATTTCAGTATGAGATAGGTAGATTGTGAGTGGGAATCAGCTCAGCTAATGCAATTAAATTTTAACTGATACTGAAATCACAGTATTGCTGATTGTTCACTTTCATTTTAAATTTAAAAAGCAAACAGTTAAGAAAAGGGTTACAGAGTTGATTTTGAGGAATTAGGACAAGGTTCCTCTAATTCAACTCCTAGACTTGCCCAAGTTTTTGTTTGTGAAACTGAGCAAATCTTGTGTGTTTATTTGGTATCCTTTGCTTCCTCTGCATGCTTCCATCTTTTGCATTTAATAACTTTGTGATTAAATAAACAGAAGACTCTCTCAACCTGTAGCTTAGGCAGTGTGCCACCTTTGTTTCATGCCCTTTAGAAGCTAACAGCTTTCATTGCTGGGGTTTAGATTGAAAGTATCCCCATTTTGATGAAGCCTGGGGCTTTACATGTGGTAAAAACATACTTCTGGAAAATAGAAAATGTTATAATGAGACAGGTTTCTATTAGGTTCTCTTTTCATGGGACTAACTGTGCACACATTCACACATTGTGCTGAAGACTGTGCCTTAGGACATGATTACAGATTTCCATTCCACTCCAGTTTTATGAATTAAACAGAGCAGAGCAGAAACAAAACAAACAGAAAACCTTGATAGACTGATAAAGCAAGTCTGTAGAGCTGTAAATCACTGAGGACAGGATGGTAACTCTTTAAACTTACTGCGCACAATCTATTATATTTACATTTAAAGTGATTTTTTTTTTAACTCTCCACTTCTTTTCTATAATGCACATTTATCACAATGTAGAAGAAAAAGCAATCAAGCTTTATTTCATAGCGTTTGTTAGAAACATATTAATTTATATTGAAAACAGAGATTCTATTCCATCTAGAATGGCTGCCTATTCATTAAATCTGTATCACTAGACAGACACCTCAAACAATTTTGTTCTACAATTAGAAGTGAATCAATTTTTTTACAACATGATAGCAGGCTGGAAGGTTTCTATAGTGGAGCACTTGCTGAAGTAGGAAGCCAGATCTACTGCAAATAATATTAACATTGTAGCTAGAAGAAAGTTTTAAATGCACCTTTTACAATACCTTCAATATATAAATCAATAAATAATGAGGATTAGTACATTATGTGGTTTTTTTATATTTCTGAATACAGCATATCTATTAACCGCAATCAAAATCTTTGTGAACTTTATATCATTTAACTATACAAACAATAAGAAATCATGTATGCAGCGCTGTGTTTTTCATAGTAGAGGTATAGCTGCTAGCACTGTCTTTGGAACTTGGTTTGTCAGGTTATCATGGTAATATACTTCAGTTTCGTTGCTTTCATTGTTATTGTGATTTTAAACAACTTGAACTCTAAAAATGTTGAACATATTCTTAAAATATTTTTCTTTGCGGTTTAGCTGGTGTCTGTGGTGATGTACTACTACTCTGTCAATAGTTAAAGTAGTAATTATCTGATTAGCTTGGTATTGCAGGGCAGTTCTGAAAATGAGCTCAAGTAATTTCTTCAAAATCTAAAAAAAAAAGGCAACGTTTGCGAAGTGCCTATCATCCTTGCTGATTATTCAAAAAATTTTTATTTCATTATAATTGTCTGAAAAATGTATTATGCAGGAATTTATCTAGAGTTACGTGCAGTCTGGTATTTTTCAGTGCTAGGTTGGCTTTCAGATCTAGTGTGAATGTAAAAACTTAGGATTTACTGAGACTTTATGTTTGAACTATTGTAGAACAAAACGTTGAGACTGCTTTTCCTCTGGTTTTTGTGCCAAACTGTGGAAAACCTTGATAGCTTATTCTTTAAACAGAAAATAATAGATCAGTCAAACAAAATTTACAGATGGATCCAGGTTTACTCATAAAAGTTCACAATATATCTTTACTGGATAGTAAAAATCATGGACGCGATAGAGATACCCATTTTATGACGTGATAATTTCCCCTCTCCATTCCAAACTATCTTGTCATGCACTACCAGCAATAAATATTCTTTCCTTCTCTGTAAGAGCAAACTGTCTTATCACCTTTTCTAGTTACAATATTTCCTCTTTTCCAGTAGTCCTAACCACCTTCTCTCTTAGGTATTTCCCAATTAATATATCTGTTTAATCTCAGAGCCAGCATTCTCCGCTTGAGTTACCTTTGAAAATTGTTCCTTTTCTTTTCAGACTGGGAGAAGAATGCATATTGCTGAAAGACTGGCTATATGAGTTTGTCTAATAACATATTGTCTTTTTGAGGCATTGTCATGCATATAACAACCCTGTTAATAATAACAGTATATTCTTACCTACTGCTTCAGTACTGCAAAAATTGCGGAGTGGAGTAATGTTTAGTTCAGGGTTTCCTACTGGAAACAACTTTTGTAATTGCTAATTCACTGTGGAAATTATTATGCATTCTGATGTTCATGGGGAAAAGGAAGAGTAGCAATGTTACTTTCAGGATGGGAAGCCAGCTAACTGGAGAATAGATTTGAAATAGTTTCACTGACCATCTCTTACCCAATTTTAGCAGATGATTGATCTTTTTTTTTCTTCTTCTATTCCACTTTAACTTTTACTAACTTGTATTATTTTTTTCTAAAGATTACTGACTTTTGTCTTAATACTCCATTATACTGTAGTCTCAGGAGTCAAAGAAGTCAGTGACTGCTGGAGGTGTCCAGATCTTCTTATAAGTTATACAAAAAATGCTGAGATTAAATTTGCAGGGAGAAATAAAGATCCTTTTTGCCATATCATGACATTTTCGAAGCTTTCCCTGCCATAGTACATAATCCATTTGCTTATGTATTGAAATTTGTGAACTATGAATTTTTGAATCTTGCATGACAAAGTAAGGTTCTTGTTCAATACTCGATTCTTGCTCCAACATATTTCTTTGAACTGAGTGTCTGAATTAGAACTTAAACATCTTTTTCATTAGGTGAAAATGTCAATTCTCAGTTCTTAGATATGAAGCACATTTGGTAGCAAATGTTAATAGCTGGGAAGTCGGTCTTGGATTTTGTAGTTACACTGCATTTCTTCATATCAAAAGGTTATGGAGTTTGAGATGCTGCCTGCCAAAACTCATGGAGTTAGTATTCTTCAGCTGTCCTTTACTTTGACTGACATATGTTGGAAAGTCTATAAATAAATAATTTAGGTTTTTTGCAAGGTTCATTTACTGTTAAGACCAATATATGCCTTGCCAGAATGTTTGAGTGGTAGGTCGCTTTCACTCCGAGTTATTCTGAGCTATTTGAATATATTGATAGGAACTTTCTCTCCACTGCTGTCCTCAAGCATTGCACTTCTGTTACACATCTCAAAGAACAATAAATGATGGGAAAGGTGTCTTTTCTGCAAAATACTTAAACTATTCTTAATGCATTATTTATATTGGCTAATCTTTCTAAGTCAAAATATTGAAGCATTTAGTGGTGTGCTCTAAAATTGGTATCAACTGTTACCTTTGCTTAATGTTTTTAGCTTAAGATAATTATGAATGCAAGAGATTGCTGATGAGGCAGAATTTGAGGTGTTTATTCTTTAAGATGTATAAATTGCTTACAAATCATATTTTTGATTATGCTATTAAGGGTCAAACTTAGAAAGTTGTAAACGTGATTTACACAGAAATGAGCAATCATGTTAATTCACTTATTTAAAACTTGTTCAGCAAAAGACAGTTTTCAGCAGATACAATGAGGCTAATTGCCATCAGCTTCTTAACCCTTTCAGTGCAATAACTAATGGAATTGCATACTTTGTTTTAGTGAATTTTATCACCCAGGTTTTCTAGTAGAATGAATTTAAATGATTAGTCAAGGAGGTCAGTCTTTTTGGTTGACAGGAGCTGGAACCTGGGTCTTCCTCTGCTACCATTACTGGTTTATGTGTCCCCTTCTGCCATTCGTTGTCTGTCAGATCTTTTTACAGTGTAGAAGTCTACATATCACTTAATAGCTCTACAGAGCTAACTGGTGTATATATAGATATATATTCAATGCATTGGTTTTACTTGTTATTTCATTACTTTACCTTTAATCTTTTGAGGACAAAGTGAGCAGTGCCACACAGACACAAGCTACATGTATAAAATAACTTTCATTTTCTCATAAAATTTTTCACAAGAGCCACACATTTTCCATTTGTTCTTAAAACAGTTTGCATCAGCATATCTATACACTATCCATTACTGAAGCAAAAGCTGAAATGAGTTTTGGATTATTCTTATTCTTTTAGGGATATAAAAGGATACATATTTGATTAAGAGGAAATGATGTGAAAGAGCACTTTGCTGGCATCTGTTGACTTCACCGGGTTGACATCAGTTTACCTATTGAAGCTGCTGCAGATGCATGGTACAGGGTTTCCTCAGTCTCCCTTCACCACTCGTTATATGCGTAGCCAGTTATGCTGGCTGATGTGACGAGCAGGAGGAGAGCCAGGAACATGACTCCATGCACTCCTCAACCATTACGTCTGCCTGGAGGGGACAGGGAACAGAAAAGACTGAAAACCCCACAATAATAAGCCCACCTTTTGGGGCAGCTGTGAAAACAAGATACAGTTCTCTCTTCCCTTGATGTTGTAATCCTGTCAGCTTTCATTCTCGTTTTCAGAGTGGTAGCTATACATACGTATGTATTTAAATAAGCCATTCATTTCCTGTCTTCTAGAACTTCTTCCCAGGTACAATTCTTACTATCTTTTTATATTGCAAAATTTACACTTTAATTAAGACTGCTAAGAGAAATCCTACGGTGTCTCATAGATAAAGAAAGAATTATTCATAGGAACAAATTAATTTCTCAGCTACTAAAGGTGAATAACCCCTATCTGTGTGTTCCGTCATTGTTTAAATATTGCTTCTTTCAGATGAACTCCTTGATTGCAAGTGGTTTAGAATGTGCCAGAGTTGTTAAAATACATTTTCACTTGGGTATGAAATTTCCAAGAACACTCACTTTTGATGAAAGAAAACATGAGGAATGAAAACCACAAGAGAGTGAAAACCAACAGTAAATGTATTTATCCCATGCTTTCTTCATTTGTGACTTCAGTTAGTCAGCTTTATTTTATGGTAGAAAATTATTTGCTGTCATATAATCTTGTCACCATGACTTTCACTGAGCAAGCATCAGAACAGAGCAGAAAACAGGGTAATCGTTTTGCAGCCCATGTTCACATCTCACACGTAGGTGTTCCTGGTCCTGGAGCACACTTAAAACCAGACAGGTGCTGTGATTGGACTGTGCTTTCCTCCAACTTTCCTTTCTTCTGGTGACCCTGTTTTTCATTGTATTGTTAAAACATCTTTTTAAATTAAGTTTTAAGATAATCTAACATAGGATTCAGAAATTACCTGCATTTGTGACATTTTTACCAACATTTTAAGAGTGTGAGCTACACTTGTGGAGTGCAAAAATTTTTTTTTCCTGTTTTGTTAAGTGCAGTGTTGCCCTGGAACTGGAGCATGTTGAGTGAGTTCATCAGTAAACTCTGAACCATCATTGTTAAAATTCAACAAAAGAGCAACCTTGGTAAGTGTCTTTGCTCCTCTGAATTTGTACACCAGCATTCTTCAAACTGAAAATTAATTTGACTAGGCTGTGTGTTCCTGATAAAAACTGCAAATTCTAACAATGCAATATGTCTACGAGCAAATATTCTGTGGCTGGAAACAAACAAATGAACAAACAAAACCCATCCAAGAAACTCTCCCCATCAGCATCCCTCCTTCACTGAAAATCTTGTCTATGACAGAAACAAATGCTTTGAAAATGGCGAGTCAGTAAGTGACAGAATCACAGAGTGGTTTAGGTTGGAAGGGACCTTAAAGACCATCTAGTTCCAACCCCCCTGCTGTGGGCAGGGACACCTTCCACTAGACCAGGTTGCTCAAAGCCTCATCCAGCCTGGCCTTGAACACTTCCAGGGATGGGGCATCCACAGTTTCTCTGGACAACCTTTTCCAGTGCCTCACCACCCTCTCTGTGAAGAATTTCTTCCTGATATCTAATCTAAACTTACCCACTTTCAATTTCAACCCGTTACCCCTTGTCCTGTCGCTATAGGCCCTTGTAAAAAGTCCCCCCCAGCTTCCTTGTAGCTCCTTCAGGTACTGGAAGGCTGCAATAATGTCTCCCCGGAGCCTTCTCTTCTCCAGGCTGAACAAGCCCAACTCTCTCAGCCTTTCATTACAGGAGAGGTGCTCCAGCCCTCTGAGCATCTTCGTGGCTTCCTCTAGACTTCTGGTTGATATCCTTCTTATGTTGGGGGCCCCAGAGCTGGACACAGTACTCCAGGGGAGGTCTCATGAGAGCAAACAGAGGGGGAGAATCCCCTCCCTTGACCTGCTGGCCATGCTCCTCTGGATACAGCTCAGGATACGGTTGCCACAGCCCAGAATACGTTTGGCTCCAGCTTTCTCCTCAGATTTAAGAAAAATGCAAAATGATAAATCCGGATGTTTAGTGATAGTCTAAAGATTATTTTATAGTAGTATAAATACCAAATTTAGTATAAAAATTAGAAATTTTTATGTCTCTGATGTATTACTGTGGAGTTGTGTGATCCTATTGACCAATCAAACCATGGTGAAGAAGCAAACACCATGTGCTCATCAGGAAGGGATAGTGAAATCTGTAATTTTCTTCATATTCCGTACGCTCAGCCTGCTGACCTGGGAAGTCTTTAATGAATATAACAAAATGACTCTGCCTTCTCCTCAGAGCTGATATATTATCTCATGGTTCTTCCCAATGTTTCCGCTTGGGCACTGTAATTCTGTATTGCTCTTGCTTTAGGTGTTGACCCAAAGGCAAAGGCACTACATTAAATCTATGTTCAGCATCAAGAATCTTTTACATTTTGGCATAAATTACATCTTTGTTAGTGCCATAAACATGGAACCATAATGATTAGTACCTATTCTATCACTTTATTATCTGCTCAAAGCATGAAGTTGATGCTCTTATTAGATCTTCGTGTAATACAGTATAAGAAAATTATATATAATCGTTAGCTAAAGAGCATACTCTAGTAAATAGGTAAACTAGCTGTTGAAATTTTGTTAATACTAGAAAACCTACAGTAACTTTTCTCCTTCCATTTAAAAATATATCAATTTAGCTTTATATTGCACAAGGTCTTCATCATTAAGAAGATAAAAAAAACCCTCAACACTTTTGGGCTTTTTTCCTACTGTATGTATGACTACATAAGAAAACAGAGTGATTGATAAAAACCTAATTATTATTTAACACTTATAAAAAGCTCTGACCACCTGTATTTTTCTCTACGGGTGCTTTAATGATTACTTTAAGGTGAGCTATGATGAAATGAAAGTGAGTGAGTATTCACTTTGATCTACCCCTCCAGATCCAAGAAATACTATTACTAATCCCCATTCATTGTAAGAAGAAAGGCAAAAAAACTGATTTAGGACTCTTAACATTGATCTACACACACACAAAAAAAAAAGGCAAGCCAAAACCACCTAACAACACACCACTGAATATAAAGTAGATTATGTTTTTTATACAAGATACTTTATTGCAGAAGGGTTCAAATAAAATAATAAATACACTATTTTGTCGGTCACTGATTACAAATAAGTGAAAAGCAGGTACAGAGACACCTGTGTAAGTTACTGTGGAGGATCACAATACAGTGGTTTCATACACATACATCCTGTGAAATTCAGAGCAGACATTTATGCTAATTGTTTTTCTCACATGGTAAGAAAGTCTTCTTCACTCCACAATCCTAAGGGGAGGGGAAAGTCCCTTAAAAATCACCGAAAAGTTCTTATACATCAAAGCTGTTCATTTCTCAGCTCAGTTTTACAGATAATTTAATGCCTTTGGAAGTCACACAGAAGTTTTGACTAATGATGTGGCATTAAACTACGTTTTAAGTGCCAACAGAAGATGTGGGAACATCATTACCTTGTATTAAAGAGCAAGAAGAGCATTCTACTGGGAGCATTATGGTACCTATAGGAAGGAAATAATTCATGAGTGCTCTTCATGAAATTAGCTTTTTACCTCAGTTCTAGAATAAATGATAGAATTGTCTACAGAAGCTGTCCTAAATCAGTAGAAAGCTGCCCCTCCTAAATCTCAATAGCTGTCTAGGGTAATCTTCAACAGCTGGGTGCTGTTAGAGTTTGTACTAATGGTGATAATGTGAAATCCTCTAACCCAGAGCTTATTGCTACTCACCTAACAGGGGCTTGAAATGAGGTGACACAGTAATGAGTTGATACAAATTACTTTTATAACTTTCACAGTGCTTCTAGGCAGAGGCAAGCAATCTAAGGAAAGCTATTGTCTGCTTTTTTGAGATAATCTTAATGTGTTCCTTTTGATTGAATGCAGCTGTTTGTTAAAATACTAGAAGAAAATGTGTCAGTGGTTTCCATTCTCTACCTCCCCTTACTAGCAATGGTTAGAAAAAATTACTTACCTTTGGCTTTACTGAAATAATTATATTTATTTTGCTGATGACAGCAAAACTGACTTCTGGAGGGTGGATGAGCACTTGCTATTATAACATGGTCTAACTATTAGAACAATTTGCAGCTCTCTGTGTTAGCTAATGCCAATTAATGTGACTGTACTTATGGTGCATCAATTCATAATTAAAGAGTATACCTGCAAACACTTCAAACTTCCTGACACAGCAAAGCACTGTCATAAGCACAGTGTTGACTATGCACCTGATTCCTCCCTCATTTAAACTGATGAGAAAGAAGATTGGAATGGTGCAGTTGGATTATCTGAAAGCAGATGCTGTACATGACAAGCCCTTTAGACTGTCATTTTTGCAGGAAGAATTTGACAGACAAGCAAGTTTTACATATGTAAGGAGTTGCTGTGGAAGAAGCACAAGATACTCTCAATTTTGCAGGATTGTAAAATTTAATATTTGTGCTAGACTTGAGTGAATACTATTCACAGAATGATTTATTCAGTGCATTTAGCTGCTTTCTCTTCTTATAGAACAGAATATAGTTTTCCACTGAATTATTATTTTTTGATGCTTCTTTTTCTCTGAATGTTGTTTTAAACTCATGTGAGTTGATCTCAAGCATGTTTCTTCTGCTGTTTGATACTTTACAGACTGTGTCAAGTATTGGATCAGATAAAACATGAGGAGAGACTGTGTTGAAGATGGGACTGTCTGCACATACAAGCACCTCCAGTGTGAATCTTCAGACAATCAGGTAATAATTTCACACCTGTGAAGAATCATTCTTGTATAGAATCATAATCGTGCAGTCTTTTCACTGTTATCATACAGGGCCATAGAGTACTTTGCGGATGAGTGAGGACATCACTCTACTTAAAAATGTATCACTGAGAAGTAGTTAGAATCTTAAATGAATGAAAACTTCCAGAAACACAGAAAGGACAGTTACTTGTTTGCTTTTTTCATAATGTAAGCATCTCTCGATATATATGGGCTTTCATGGGGCTCTGAAGGATACTGGATCACTTTGGTGATTGTTCACTTCCCAGTTGTTCAATGTCCTGATTTCGCGTGCTTGTGTCTGGCATCCAACCAGACAACTTGTGGGAGAGCATGTGCAGGATAGCAGTGGATTTGGCCCCTCATTGCAGAGCACACAGAGCAATGCAATCCACTCGGAGCTAGAAAAACAAAGGAGCAGTAGTTAAACTAAGTTATAATGAGCTGTAGCTGTCCCCGAGAGGAGGAGGTGGAGCTGCTATATGCAGAGGTCAAATTGCCATCCAGGACCTGACACATTGATGGGTTTTGGTGAGTGCCTTGGATCAGTGGTGCTAGTAGCCTTGATTTGTGTGACTGTCAAGTGTCTGAGTGACCTAGAGCAGGAGTCTTGGAACAGAGGTTCCTACCCATCCACTGTACCCACCCAGCTTAGTAAGTATCTTGTGGATTTTAACCACTGGTGGTAAGAGCAAAACAAGCATGTGTCAACACAGCTTTACAGCAGCTATTAACCTATACTGATTTATGCCAGCTTTACATTTGCAGCTAATCTTACGAACTAATAAGTTTATACTGACTCATTTCTTTGATGGTACAGAAGATTGCAACTTAATAATAATAGCTTGAAATACCATAGTTAATTTTAGTTCAAAAACTTTTTTTTTTTTTTAATCTGGTAGTTGATAGTCTTTTCTTCTTCAAAGCATGAGAAAATAAGTAACTCCTTCTTTGAGAATAAAATAATGAAACAAGAAAATGACTCACAGGAAGAGATTTTTAAGACACTTTTATCTGAACTGATAACTGACGCTTATAAAAGTCTTAGCAAAACTGTCCTTCAGAAACCAAAGCAAAAAAATCCACAAAACAAAATAAAAAAGAAATCTCAAAACATTTTTCACACTTTCTGCCTTTAGTAGTTCACAGGGAGATACAAAAGTATTTTTCCCAGTCTTTTTCTTTTTTTTTTTTTTTTTTTTGTTCTACATGGCGTATGTGCCTTTTAGCTCTTTAATTTTCTTCCACAACATCTTTTTCCATCTCTGCAATTTAATGACTCCCAATTTCCTTTGTCGTACCATCTGGTTCACTCCATGTCAGTGAGACATTATTCCTTTCAAACACATGCTAAGTAATAACACCATGCCTAATCTTTTAACTGTATGTAGCATTTACAGAACCAATTGTTCAACAGTTTTGTCAGTGGCAAATAGGGTGACTCTCCCCCAAAGAGGACAGTGGCTAATAAAATAGAGAAATACTGTAACTCAGCTAGCTATTTTCACCCCTTGAAGTGTTTTCCAAAGTTTGGTCTTTGTGTATTGGTGTTGACAGAAAAAAAAATTTTTGATCATGTATCACTGATTAAATTCTTAGAGTTTATTTGTAAGAAAATTCCCAGATCCTATATTCCTGACTTATTCAGAAAAAGAATATTTATGGTCTTCTATGACCACGTTCCCAAAAGTGAGAACTTCAATGCATTTTTGGAGACAGGCTTCTATACCTGTTGCAACAGTTTTGTACTTGCTTAGTATGTTTCATATTTCTGCTTTGTCCTCTAAATAATTTACTAATTCTCCCCAAACAGTAGTTGAATTTGTACACATGCTTGGGCCTAGCTAGCTCCCCAAATTATGGTGTTGGGGGCTGGGGAGAAGGACAGTATCTTCTGTCAGAGTTGTCCAATAGTTATTGATTCCACTGCCTAATTGCATAAAGGAGCTCAGTGGCTCTTTATATCTGTCCTAAATGACAAGTGACTGTTAACACCCACCACTGTCAGCAATTCATAACAATTTCCATAACCTATCCATAGCATTAAATATTGAATTAGGCTTATAATAAATAAGTTATGCATGCAAGTCAAAGTGCAGTCATTCACACCTACACTGAGAAATAAAGCAAATAGACTTTTAGAGTAACTTGGTGTTAAAGGGAAACCTAGTAAAATTAGGAGTTCAAAAGCAATTCAAAATGACCTGAAACGTAGTCATAATGAATCGTAATAAGAGACATCTTAATTGGAAACTGATGATTTTTTCACATTTTCATTACACCTAAAAACTTTGCATTGCTTTTAGACCGATATTTTTCTACTTCAATCACTAGGCCTTAGACAACTCATTTACTTACAGCTTCCAGACAGCATATTAATGGTCACTTGAGACCATTTGTTTATACTCATCATACTGTATTTTGGTTTTACGATTTTCGCTGGTGTTTTCCTTTGCCAAATCTGAAAAGTGTATTTCATTCCTTCCAACCTGCAGACTTTAAAAAGTTTAAAATTGAGTATGACATCCTCAGATGTACAATTTCTATATATAGCAGCAGGAAGTCAGCAGGATGACTCATCAGCCTTGTTTTCCATTAGGTGTTAAGTTGTATCTTCCTCTGGGAAGAGAACAAAGCTGGAGAGGAGGTTAGCATTGCAGGTCCTACTGACCTGGAAGAGAACAAGTCATTCTTTGAACTGAAAACATTGGCCAGAAATACTTTCAAAAGGGCTCTGTTTGAGTCCGCTTGTGCCTGCGATCAGTGTAGTGTTAAGAATACAGAATCGTGTCCAAGGTCATGGAGCACACAGATTTTTAAATGGACTTTCAGTCCAAAGCTAGTAGTCTCCATGGTGCGGCAGCAGCCTATTTGGATTTATCAGCCTGCCTTGCTTGCACATCTACCTCCTGTATTTAATCTTGTTTCCTTAACACTGCTGCCTACCTGAAGACGATTGTCAGTAAAGGGCTGAGGGTAATACATCTGGTGTCAAAGAAGAAAGTTACATTTATTTATAGGCAGACACCAGGCCTTTCTTGCAACCTGCAATCGACACTCTGATCATTATTTTCATGGCGTGTCTCATCTGTCAACTAATCTGACAAATCATTTTTATTGATTTTGAACCAAATGTTCCTGAACATTTCATCATAGTTTATCATAGCTATTACATTTAAATGTGTAATGTATAGCTACTGAGATGGCTGCCTAAGCATAGGTTTAGCTTTGAGACTTTAAAAAAACTTCCGTATAACCTTAAAAGATACTGTGGCCCTGGGAGTCTTCTGTTAGCATGTTTTTAAGTGATTTCAGAATTGGATAATACATACATCAGCTGTGCAAGATGAGGGAATGAGCAAATTTCTAGTGTCTGGCTTTCGCTAGGCAAGCGTAGTCAGAAACCATTTAAACTCTCTGAATTTCTTCCCTGTCTTATGTAACTTGGGACATAGATAATATTTCTGTAAACGTGGCCCACGTGCACTACCATTCATTGACATTGAATGGAAGATGCACCTCATGAGTTCCCTGTTCAAATTCAATATGTATCCTTTGAATATTATTTCTCCTTACTGATTCTGGTTACTGAAAGCAAACAACAATTTTGGAAAAGTCATGTGGAAGAAGAAATAATCAAGGGGATTTTGGATCTGCATGTAGTTAAATATATGTGTTTTAGATGTTGTAATGAATTAGAAGATTAATAATCATTAATCTTTGTAAATGACAATGAAATTTCAGTACATCATGTATTTACCAAAAAGAAACTATTTAATAATAAATTAGCATATATATGTGGATATATGTATATTCTGAAAGTTTGGAGTTTTACATAACAAATAATGTTGCAATTATGTTTTATGGGAAATATTGACCACTTTTTCAAGCATAGCTTGAGATTCTGACTTGAAAATGGTATTGACATCTCTGTTTCAGGTACTGCTGATTAACTGTAGCATTCGCACTTGGCATAATCCTCTCTGCATTTATAGAATATTGTTTTCTGTTGCTTTGGAAAGAAACATCAGCCAAAGGGCAGTTGTGAAATGATGTAATTTTCATTCTCCTTTAACTACCGCCCACACATACTGCAAACCCCACACTTAACTCTGGACGGATCCATTCTGGCAACTAGTCCTAGGTGGTTCTTAATATTTAAAACAATATAAGAAAGCAGGCAGTTATTCTGAAACTGTCTCCTGGATTCACCAGGCTAGTTTTGGCAAGTTTGCATCCAAGGAAGTAAACATGGGTAAAATAGCAGCTGTGTTACAGGTTGCAGAGAACATGGCAGTCAGCCATTTGGTTTACTGACTGGTGTTAGTGAGCAGCTGCAAGTGAGGGAAACCAAGGAGGAATGAACAGATTTGGGTTTTGGGGTTTTTTTGTGAGCTGTAGAAAAACTGTCAAAGCAGATGCTCTTGGCCTGTGTTTTGCTCTCCCACTTCTTACAGTGCTGGTCTCCTGACAGACCTCTTGGGGCCACCAGTAAGTAATAAGGGGTCCTCAAAAGACATCAGTGGTGAAAGGGCTGGAAGGAATGTCCTACAAGGAGCGGCTGAGGACTTTGGTCTTGTCTAGTTTGAAGGAAAGGAGGCTGAGGGGTGACCTCATTCCTCTCCACAGCTTTGTGAGGAGGGGAAGTGGAGAGGGAGGTGTTGATCTCTTCTCCCTCATATCCAGCGATAGGATGCATAGGAATGGTTCCGAGATGTGCCAGGCGAAGTTTTGACTGGCATTAGGAAGCATTTCTTTATCAGGAGGGTAGTCAAACACTGGAACATGCTTCCTAGAGAGGTGGTCGATGCCTCAAGCCTGTCAGTGTTTAAAAAGCAGTTGGGCAGTGCCCTTAACAACATACTTCAACTTTTGGTCAGCCCTGAAGTGGTCAGGCAGTTGAACTAGATGATCATTGTGGGTCCCTTCCAACTGAAACGCTCTATTTTATTTGAAAGTTGAAATGAGAGAAATTAATAGAATAAATGGTTTATTTAACAGGCTCGAAAAAAAGGGCTAAGTAAGTTGTACTCTCAAAAGACTACCAGCTTTTAATTGTTTCTAATATTCCATCGATAAATTTCTTATGTCAGCTTCCTGGTCATTGAACAAATTTGTAAATTAAGTTTTATCTTTACATTGTTTAATTAAGCTTTATCTTTAAGTTGTATCAGACTCTTTTCTAAGAGACCTAATGAGAAACCTGTTTTGACCTTCTTTTGGGAGAGCTAGAAGATGATGCTTCCTCAAAGGACTTGTTTTTTGGCATTAAATATTTAGAAGACAAAGAGATGATCTAAATCTTCCACAAATTAATGTCACAGCTTTACTTCCAGTAAGAATTCTACCATCAGTAGTATTAAAGGGTATTTGCAGATCCTTAGAGTTGTAGGTCTAATTAGCTAAGTTAAATTAAAATATGAATCTCTGTGGGATAATAGATTATTAGATTATCTTTTCAATATTGACAACTAGACTTACTCCTAGAAGGATTTTCCCTAAGCAACTCATTTAACTCTTGTTACACTGTACCCTCCGGGTTAGAGAACTAAAGATGATTAGAGCGGATGAATCCTGATAATGAAAGAATACCAGAGGCTGTGACATTTTGATTAACTAAAAGATTTGTCTTAGCTCAACTGCTTTTGGTTGTCCACAGTATAAGCAGGTAAAAAAGAGGAGAAAAAATCATACATGTGTTTTAACTTGGGTAGAAGTTTTTGGTTGTTGCAAATGCCAGATGTTTTTCAAAAGAATAAAAGCAGAAAGATCTAGATGGAAAAGCATCAGAAAAAAATGAGGTAAAACCAGAAGAAAGAGAAGCCAACTCTCATGATCAAATGAAACTTCTTGCTCAATAGCAGGAAGAAGCAATTTCTGGGGTTTCTGTACCATTTTATTTGTTGGATTTCTTCCATCTCTGCCTAACAGAAAGAAAGAAACAAACAAGACAAAGAGACTTTTTGAAAGGGTTAGTATATCTGGATGACTGGAGTTTCAAGATAATTTTCTTTATAAAATGGGCAATATTTCATCCCTCTGTCATAAAAATTATATTCAAAATAAAGGACACATAATTTAGGCACTCTCCTTTACTTGATCACAAACTTTTGTTTCATATACTGCCTAATAGCATGACCCTACATATACTCATCAATGTGTCTAACTTTTTCTGGTTTTCACATTGCTGTATCATATAATCAAGTTCTGACTTCGTTGAATTGTCTAAAGAAATATTTTTTTTTAAAACGTCATTTCTATATGGTCTTGGTTCCTTTAGATCATCTTCATCTTCTGAGAAAAAACTCTAATGTGTGAGTTAAAATTTGTTTAGATTTGGATTTTGTGAAAGAATTACAGATACTTCAGCAACAATTAGAGCTCTGAAAGAAAAAGTAATTACATTATGTATGTTTAATATTTTTATTTATGTTAATAATAAGCATCAGGATAGAAAAAAAATCAGTCTTCATGAGAAGGAACTGTGCATTTGTCAACCTTAAACATCTTGAAGCAACTATGAATCGATTGCAATTAGATAACTCGACACGCTACAGTGTACATTGCACAAAGTGCCTAAATTTTTTTAACCCATTCGTTTTTTCTGAGTACCAATTCTGATAGTAAAATTCCAAAAGGATTACTTGTGCTGGATTTATGCTTTTCATAGCAATAATGTTGTTTCTTGAATTGTTATTGGATATTATAGATAAAAGAAATTCTCAACAAAAAAGGGCTCTTCACCTTACCTGAAAATATTTTGAAAATTTGTTTTACTTAGTTAAACAACTCAGAATGAAGAATAATAAATACTATAGTCTCTCTGTTATTATTTGCCAGTCCTCAGAATCATGTTTCAGTTTTACAGAGATTCATGAGCAGGAAACTATGGCCGAGAATAGTGCTGTAAATTCCAAAATGAGCTAGAAAAATATTGTCACCACCTATAAAAGATGTAACCTTAAAATATGAAGAGGCATTTATAGATGCATCTAGATTTGATATAAAGGATTAATAGCCTTTATTTTAAATTCTTCCAGTGTGGAAATGAGCGTGATGATTTCGTTCATCAGTTTGCCGTAATAGGTGAAATAACTTTTTTAATATACATAAATGCCTTATTTGTATACCTAAGAGAAATGTAACTGTATTGCACTTATGGGAGAAGTTATCATTTCATGTTAGAAATGTAAAACCAAGCAGTGCTTTGTGTTAGTATAGTACTGAATTGAAACTATAACATTTATGGTAGAAGTAGCAAATGTCATTCTTTAGTTCGCACAATGCTCTGTAGTTTGAGGCAGCTGCACAACTGGCACTTTTCTCTTGTTCTTTACCTTCAAGCCATTATCATGTCCTATTTGGTGTATTATATTTAGCATATATAGAGGTAGGGAGAAAGCAGCAAGTATTTTAATTTGATTTGCTTCCTTCTGTGTGGTAAAAAATGCCGTGAAGTTGAAAAAAATTAAATGAGCAAGATTTCAAATCATTAAAAGTGAGATTTTTTTTTTTTTAATGTTTCACCAAAACTCTTCGCAAATTCTTTCATTGCCTAAGGGGGATACTTAAAAGAATGCTTTAAAATTAGGGCCAAAATGATTCAGACTTACTTTTTATGTTGGGAATTAACTGAGAGAATACTGCTTTTCTGTAGGGTGTTTACTTTTGAAAATTTGATTATTGCAATGTACAGCATTGCTAGTATAGGCTATTGGTCAGGGGCTTTGTGCTGCAATGACCACTCATGCTTAAGTTAATGAGTTAGGAACATTCTGTTGAAATCAGTAGATGTAGGGAGAGAATTTAAAATGTGAACATGTGCTAAATCTTTGAAGAGTGATGTATCTGTTCAACTGGTGAACACTCATTTTCTCAGTAGATGTATCTTTAGAAATGGAAAATTGACTGAACCTCAGTATTTAAGGAATAAAAAAAGAAGAGCTTCTTCTGACCTCAGAAACATGTTCTAAAACAGATTCAGATTTATGTGGAATAGAGCACAGTGTACCTCTGCTGACGAGAGAGTGCAAGGCATTTTTAAAGGAAATCTTGTTATTCTCCTCAAATATTCTAATGTTGGCCTAACTGAGACCTGATGGCCCATGAGAACATTGGAAATTGTAGGAACACATACAGATCTTAAACACTTAAGACCTGCTGATGTGTGTCTTTTGCTCGTGCACATCTCTTTCAGCATATGAATGTTTAGCTTTTAGTACCCTGGAATTCATACACTGGCATCCTGTGTTCAAGACCAAATGCACTTAGATGTCTGAGTGATAAAATCTGAGGCTCCATGTTTATTACTATGTGGCTGATTTGAAAATGTAATGCTTCCATAGGAGCTGTTAGGACCTTGTGCTTATAAAGTGCTATCAGTGGGGAAAGTAAAAAATAAAGTAAAATCAAATAAAATTAACTCAATTAGATGTAAAAATGAGAATGACAGGGAATAATTATGAGGGCATTCAGTGGGACAGCATTCCTTACCGGGTCCGTCTGGCTTGCAGCATCATGATTTCCATGCTGACATTTGGGATTGAGGAATTAACCTAAAGAGAATGGGATATTGCTGTGCCTAGAAAGTCTCACTACTAGCTGCCCCCTTGGGATGGGGTTTAATACACCCTAACCCCTGGGTAGGCCATAAAGACCATTAACTGTGTGTGTAAAGCAAGCAGTTTACTTTGCATAGGCTAAGTAATGTCTGCAAATTGTTGCAGTGTAGGATTCCCTGTCTCTTTCTTAGCTGCTGTAAGCTCCATTCATACCATTCCCTGCACTAAATCCATTCCTTTGTCGAGGCAATGACATGACTTTCTTCCCACTCTCTGTATGTGTGTGTCTCTGCCTGTGTTTGTGCTTGCCTGCCTTTCCTTGTATCAGAAACTCTTCCTTTTCCTTCAGCATTTGGTCAGCACGTTGCACAACACTCCCCTGGCGCTGTTGTGAACTTACTTGACTTTTTTACACTGGAGACATCATGGTAAAGACTGCCTTCTCTCAGCCGGATGCATTTTCAGAAGCCTGGCTTTACCTTCTGGGCAGAGTTAACATGTAGGCTGGAGAGTATTCATATTCTGGGGAGGGTGTTAAAAAACCCACCTTCTGTAGTTCTGTTGTGTTGTTTAGTGTCAGGGGTAATAAATAAGAGGGGTTTTTTTTTCCTCTTTGTTTCTTATTTTCTTGGTGTGAGGGCATGAAGGGAATTTGTTATGGTTTCGGAGTGCTTTTTTGTTTCTTTCCATGGCACAGGTGGTTGTATTCCTGTTTTTAGAGTGTCTTCCCTGAAGACAGAAAATCTTTTTTTCACTTTTCCTCCTGTTTGCTCACAGAGCTGATAGATGTTGTCTTTATTCTGTTTTGTTGCTGCACTACATTACATTTGTCATTAAGGAGGCCTCTGTGTGAGGCCAGATATTTAATTAATAGCATTAGAAGGGCACAGGTTAAGGGAGGAAGGGAATACAGTTTCTGATGAGGTCAGGTTGGTGATTACATCTAATGTTCTTCAGGCAGCCTTTTACTAATCCATGGGTGTAAATCCCATATACCTGTAGGAGAAAGGCAAGTAGAGTCTTTTAAGGGTACATATTCATGATGTTCCCTAAAATCACATGGCGGGGGGAGGGGGAGGGGGGTTGTTCTTACTTGTCTAGAAAACCATACCTGCCTACTCAGGAAACAGCAAAATACTAGTCTTTTCATGCCATACTATGGCAAGTACACATTTGGTCCCTGAAATTCCACGTCTTGTTGCCAGCTATGTGTTGAGACATCATTGTGTCGTGTTGTGTAGCAGAGAACATTTCAGGCTTTTAAGGGAAAAAGGATGATGGTTTTCTGGTAATTTGCATTTGCAGCTCACTGCCTGTTTATGCATTGGAAATTACTATTGTATGGCTTGGTCTAAATGAGAAATGATGTTTCTAAAAGCTTTACTGGAGAAAGGGAAAAATAAAAAAATCTTTAAAAGTTATGCTTATATTAGAAAAGCTTTTGAAATATATGTATTGGTCTTAAACAACAACAAGAACCCCAAAACCAACACAAAGCAAAAAAAAAACCCCAATAATTTTCTGGGATATGTTCTACAAAAGAATTTCAGAGTTTTACCCTTCTAAAATTGAAGACATTTTAACAGTGTCATTGTACACACCATAAATATTTGCTGATTTTTTTCTTTAGTTCCCCACCTT
This sequence comes from Eurypyga helias, assembly GCF_000690775.1. Taxonomy (NCBI): domain Eukaryota; kingdom Metazoa; phylum Chordata; class Aves; order Eurypygiformes; family Eurypygidae; genus Eurypyga; species Eurypyga helias. The sequence continues at coordinate 28,974 of NW_010223817.1, forward strand.
GTATTTGTTTTGCTTGTCTTTTTTAATCATATTAGCAAGTGCTCCAAATCCACGTTCTGTATAATATTTTCTGTTGTTCGTGTGTGTCTGCGCACTGTTGTAAGAAGTAGGGGATGTGGTAGGGCAGGTAAGGAAGTCAGCCTTGAGGAGAGCAATAATGGCCTGACCTTCTCTAAGAACAGTCACTGTGGCATGCAAAGAGTGTGTCTGCGGTGGTGGTGGCAGAGGTGGGAGGTGCGGTGGGCTTCATTTTAACCAGGAAAATGGTAGCGAGAAGGCGGCGTTATTCAAGGCACTGATGACAGTTTTGAGCAACTGGGACTAAAATAAGTATCGGTAAGAGACTAACAAGCAGCATGTGGGAAGTGAAGTCAGAATACAGTCTAATTCATACCCACCTCTTATGAAAACAGGCAGAGCTGGACTGCAACTGCACATGTATGGTTTGACTTGCATCAGGAAAGTAAGTTAGCAGTTATTTAGCATTGTCTGCCCTCATGGCACTGGGAAGCTTCCTGTTCTCTAGCAGTCAGTGTAGGTGGAAGAGGGTTAAAGAAGTCAAAATTATTTATGTACCACCTGAACACATTTCCAGCAAACAAAAGAGATTCTGATGTAGGCCCATTCTTCAAAAAGAATCATTTAGTCCCAGCATTGATATTTTTATGACTGTTGCCCATGTTGACATGCAATTAAGTTGTATTCCGGCAACCTGTCCAGCTCTTTGTGGTTTGGGAGCTGGAATCTGGTTAGACATGTGTTTTCTGTCTTAGAAGTATGGTCTTCCTTCTTGCACTCCTGCTTCAAGTTTCATTGTCCTGATTACAGCCCTACAGCAATTGTATTTTGGCCCAGCTCAGGCAGTGCCATAGTCACTATGTTCTTTTCTGTGCCTTAACTAACAAAACTTGTAAACTTTTTTTTTTTTAACCCATAGACTAAGAATGTCGGAGTTGTGTCTGTTTTTTGGAAGCAGTGCAAGAGGCAGGAAGGAGTTCTCTTCCCTTCAGGTAAGATATTAAAGGTACTACTGAAGTGTTACAGATTGTTGCAGTGAAAAGCCAACTAGACATACTAACAAAGGATAATGCCCAGCAGTTGGTAGAGACTGTGGGGGTCACTTCCTGAAATAGGATGAGGTGCTGTAAAAATTGCCAGTTGGACCACCAATGTGCTTCAGTGTGGAAAGGTAGGCACAAGAACACAGCAGAAAATTATTTGTAGGTAAGACTAGACTAAAACATCTGGATTTCTTCCCATTAACCAGGCTGTGTTGTGTTTACAAAAATGTTTTTATATTTATGCAACTTACTTTGTCCAGAATGAGCAGTATGTGTAGACTGCTTTTGGTGATGTACAGAGCACTTTAATCAGTCTTGGCTAAACTATGATTTGGGAAATGGTGTGAGTACCATTTACAACGTAAAGTACTAAACAGACAGCTTACACAGTTTGCTGTTGGGACTCTTTGTACAGAACAGAAACCAAGGGCCATTCTGAATGGGAAGATTGTGTCCATACTTGTCTTCCCTATACTTCAAGTTGAAGTCTGCAGGAGCTGGCACTTTGCTACTCACCCCTGCATACTCCTGCTGCAGTGCAGACACAGAAACTCTAGCAAACTTCAGTCTTTAGTGCAAAAAACCTACAAAAGCTCTGGAGTGGCTATGAAAAAGATGAAGGGGATCACTGATGTCCTAGGTCGATGGAGCAGCAAGAAGGAATTTGTCAGACAAAATTGTCAGGAGAACCTGTGAAGTGAGCAAGTAAGTCTTCAAGCTATGAGAGAAAGCAAAAATATTTTTATCTTGCAGTTCAGGCTGGAAGAAAATTCTTTTGTAGCCCCAACGCGGTTAAACCTGACTGCATGAACAAACTTGGATGTACTCAGCTCTGCTCCTTACACGCCTTGTGTTCTCCACAACTATATTTAAACAGGAACAAACAAAAAACCCCACATTTTACAATAAACAAAGGAAAGGCTAATTTATTTATTTATTAATGTAGTTATCTCATTCTGTTGTGCAGCCATATGACAGATAAGTTAGCTATTTAGGTGTCCTATTGCCTTGTATTAAGTTAATAGATAGTCTATGTATAAAATAAATCATATTTTGCAGTATTTGTGTAGGGGAAAGAATTTAACAGGCTCTCATGCAAAATAGATATTTCAGCTCTTTTTTATCAACTCATCTCTACTTTCCCAAGTTACAGGATATGCTTCTGAAATGAAAATGAACTTTAAGCATTGTCATGACCAATAATACTGTTAAAACTTCCCAGTATTAAAAGTTGTTGAGCTGAAACCTTCTAGGGTTTTCACTGTATGTTTTTATATGTTGTTCAGATTATGTAAAGTCAAGAGGAGACTCAATTTAGTACAGAAGTCAAGAGGTAATAATAAGATGATTAGCTGAACAAAATGACAAGTCTTAAACAATGGACAAGGGAAAAAGTATCAGCTATTTTTTCTTAGTTTAACTGAGGAAAATATAGAGGAAGAGTTTGCAGACACAAAGTATGAATAAAAGATACTGTCTTCTAGCAGCAGAAAGGGTAGAAAGCTAGACTAAGAAGTAGGGAAGGTCTAGGTACTTCTTTTGCATTAGGAGAAAAGGAGATTTTAATGAGTTCTGTTTGACAAGCTTTACTGATCCAAACTAGGACAATTTAAGAGGTTATCACCTCCAGCTGTCCATCACATGCATTGAGTAGCGCTTACAAGTCCCAAAACTGGCTCAAGTGCAGTGGGTCTGGTCCTAAAGGTGCTGCAATTCAAAATCTAGCATATTAATGCAAACCATCATTGATTTTAGTCTGTGTTAATATATTGATCTATGAACTACTGTGACTAAGAGCTCCTATTCCTGATTCCTGTGGGATTTAGTAGCGTTCTGGGGCAGAAGCCAATTCAGCCATCTTAGCTGAGAGCAAGGAGAGGCCATGAGACTAAAGAATGCCAGTAAAATTGGTTTATCTGACCAGCCAAAGTCATGACAATGATAATCCCTGGCTGCGCATAGAAGTGCTTTGTTTATACTCCTGGGAGGTTTTGCAATGACAGTTCATATAACAAAGTTGGAGGAGGCGGGGGGGTGGGGGAAGAGTTGTTGGCTTACTTATGCACAGCACACTGGTTTAAGGCCAGCGTGGTATCAGCTTTTAATAGCTTCCTGTATTAGCCCTGTATGTGTCAATTCATTGAACACCTCATTTCCCTTTTTGTTGTATCCAGTTATGTTGAAATATCTTCTGGATAGATTGGTGGCACCTTGGTGAGTGTTGCAGTGGCTGGCTCACATGTTTTCCAAAGTGCCAACAAAGTCAAAAGCTATGTTTGGTTAATTAAACAACGTTCGTTGCATTGCCAGCTAATGAGCTGCTGGTTTCAGACTCGGGCTGGCACAGCATTCTTGGGGATAAGCTGTGCTATGTAACAGGTCTCAAAATTGTAACTTAGCCCACTCATTACAGACTTAGATTACCTGAACACATTTCATAAGGTGTATGCAGCTGGTACTTCTGTACTTAGTCTCTTTGGGTTTGTGTGTGTTTGCGGACTTTACTAAAATCCAGTGTTTTGAAATGTAATGCATTTCACTGGAACATTCACAAATTCAAGAAATCCAGAAGTTTGCATTCAAACAGTAATAATAAAAACAGTAACAGTATACTGCCTCCTTCATTTAGAAGAGACATTTTCTCTAAATGTTTGTAGAGAAAATATTCCTTGAGATGACTTGCCTTTTTTTTTTCCGATCAGCTTTTGGTATATCATTATTCTTTAAGACTTTGGTTCAGCTCAGTAGCCAAACTGCAGTGACAAAGGACAAGCTGTTTGCTCTTACTATTGATTTTTCAAAATACACTTTCTTGTCGCTATCTATCACAGCAACAATGCCATTGCAATAATAATAATTAAAAAAGAATTCTACTTAGAACATGAGGGTTTTTCTTCTTTTTCTTTTCTAATATTTGAAACAAAATTATAATAAAATCACAAGTAGGGCATCAATATTTGTAGTATAATACTTTACATTTACTTTTTGCAAATCAGACATAAAGCCAAGAAAATCCAGGTTCTGACAATGTGGTATAAATATGCATATATCTTTGTGAATGTAAGGTAAAACAGCTTCAGTTACCTCAGAGAAAGAGCATATATATATAGTCTTGTAACAGAATGGCCAAAATGCAGTAACTCTACCTCTCAATAATTCATTTGTGTAATTATACCCTTAGGCTTCTTAAATTATGGCAGAGACTCACTCAGGAACTGTTATTAGCTTAGAATCAAGAGGCTTGTGGGTCCCTGAGAAATTCCGATCCCCTGAGAAATTCTGATTCATAGTCCAGAGAACAGGGCAAAGAAATTTCTTGGGGAAATTTGTAAAGAGGGAATTTGATGCATGCCTTATACTTGCTTTCATAAGAATTCTTGGGGTTCTGGAGATAAAGGTGATTCCATTGCATCAAGAAACATATATCTTATATCTTCTGATGTAAAATTTTCTATAGCTACTTCTTTTTTAATTCAACTGAAGTATTTGTATATCAAATAAAAAATTGTATACCAGTTTTGAATATGAAAATACATTTTCCTTCTGGGATATAAAAATAGAATGCAGGGATTTTGAGGGAAAGTAGAGATTTCAACAGATCTGATGTGGAACATGCTGAAGCATTGCTACAACATTTTCTGTTGTCAGCAGCCAGTGTAAAATTATTCAGTACAGAAGCTGTATGTTTAACTACTCAAATGCAGTGCAAATGTTCTTTTTTAGCTTTTATTCATGGTTTTGCTTTCTAATTCTTGTGGTGATCATGAATATAACAATTTGACTTATTTAAGAACTCTGAGGGGCTAAGGAAGATTTTAGAAGGGAAGGAATAATACATTTCAGCAGGTCAGGTATTTGGTTTTGGGATTTCCTTAGGTAAACCACTCTAATTCAATTTTTTAATGTTTATCTGTGCCAAAACCTAGGTATTTTGTTTGTTTACGTGTAGCTAATATGAACATGATAGAATACATTACTCTGGCTTCACTGTACGCAACTGGTACGGCATTGAATGAAATGTGAGCCGCTTTGCCCTGAGGCTGAATTTGGCTGGATGTCTCCAGATAGCCACTGCTGGTCTGTGAAGGAGTTGAACATTTATGCATATATTCATATGCTTCTTTCACAATCACACTTTTCTATCACAACTACAAAGGAAAAAGACTATTTTGCTATTCTGTTTCCTTTCTAATTCATCCAGCAGAACAGTTTACTTTATTAATTATTCATTACAGGGAAATCAACCATGATTTTGAAGCTTAAAAAGAAAGAGTAGGAAAAATGTAATGTTAACTAACTTGTGAGCAGAAGGTTCAGGGCCTATCAAATGAAACTTTATTCAGTAAATTAACTCTCAAAACATAAAACTTCTTCATATGGAAAGGGCAATGATGAATTGTTTTAAGTGAGAACATAAGACCAGGGTCTTCTAATAAAATGTCCTGACCCATGAATGTTCAACAATCTGCCGATATCAACTGAGCAGAAAGATTGCCATATTTAAGATGCATTGGCCAGATGATTGAGTCTTATTTCCAGCATGTACACATAGTGGAAATAACTCTTAGCATTCATATGCATCAAAACTACTACATTTTACAAGGCTCTTCTTCAAGGATCCAGAGCAGAAATGTTACCATGAGATGCTGTAAGGAGCACATTAACACAATTGCAAAATAGGTGCAGCAAATTATCGAGATTCAATAAGGAGGAAAGGAGATACTTAGTTATAGTACAGCAAATGCATATTACACCACTTTGGCTGGAAACGTGATGTATAGTTAACTTGTTTTGCCAAAACACAGTAACACCATTTCAAATAAATGGAATAGATTACACTGTTTTTAAAAGGAGGGAACTTACTGAACAGTAATAAAAAATTCAGCTGGCAGTTGATAATATACTTTTACATGTGAAAGTTAAATTTATATTTTTAGTTGCCTTGAGTGAAGTCTGATGAAATGAAATGAAATGTAATGAAATGAGCCCAGACTCAGTGGGCTTTTTCGTAGCCTGAAGGTATTCTTAGCATTTATGTTGACATTTGGAATAGCTTTAGACTTTTGCAAGCCATGTAACAATAACCTGTAAAGATGCTGTACTAGCAAATTTTCAGTTAACCTTGAAGTCATGCAGGTAGGTGTTTATGAAGAGCTTTCTTCCAAAATCAAGGCCTGCTAAACCTTACTGGTCTTATCTTTTTTTAAACTAATAGTAGCTGTCTGTGGTCTTTTATAGATGTGGGCAAAATGGAGAATATTGCAGGAGATGGTATGATCGAGGCCAGTCAGCATGAAGAAGTAGTGTCATACACATCCTGTTCTGCCTCCTCAAAAATAACATTAAAGCTTATTTTCTTTCTGCTTATTTTTTTAACAATTAAAAGTAATGGAACCAATATAGTATTGCATACAAACTAGTTGTGGTTGAACTAGAACAGTGAAAATTTTCCATGGAGAAAGACAGCTGCAGTGGTATCTAGATTAAAATAACATGTGGAGAAGAGAAAATCTGAAACAATATGACCAGTAGGGTATTCTAAACTGCATTTCATGGGGAAATCCACCAAAGAATTCCTCATTAGATGCAGAAAACAAAATGGAAAGCAAATGCAGGGTGCTACTTAAACATCTGTAACAGTTCAACAGCATACCAGCATGTAATAAAGAAATTTTTCCTGATGTTCTAGAAAATACACATCATCCACCTGAAAACTTCCAATACCATATCTTTAATAGAATTGGAGTAGAAACAAAAATGTTTTTCTGAAATCCTGAAGATTATAGAGATAGCAGACCATAAAATTAGATATTTTCCATTAACCTTGTGGCTTTTATCATGTTATCTCCTAACATTCATATGGTAGGGTGGAGAAACTGTCATTTTGCTTTTAATGGAAGTGTTGTCTATTAGTCCACAGCAACAAGTGGCATGTTCTCATGGTCCAAAGAAGAGCAGGATGACATCCATCATTCAGCTCCTCTTTACCGGGAAAAAAACAAGAAAATAAGTAGTACATGACATACTTAGCAAAAATCATTAACTTGCTGAGATCATTTTGTTTTGACTAGTTATGGCTGATTCAGCTTACTTTATTTTTATGCTTCTTATTCCTTCTTCCTCTCTGCTTCACATTGATCTTTTGGCTTCTGGCTCCCAACTTTACATATTCATCAATCAACTTTTTACAGAATTCTATGCATTTTTAACTAGATACGAGAACCTGATGATGCTGAACTAAAGCTGTGACTTCTGCAATGTTCTTAAGTGTCTAACGAATAAGAATATCTGCCTTGAGCAGAAAACTGTGTTACAGGAAAACTAAACAGTACTGGTGGGAATTATTTGTTAACACAATACCAGGTAAATTAACAGTCACATGAGGGGTGTCAGCATAGGAGTTACCAGTGCTCTCCCTGCCCGGTGACTCCTCTGAGCCACAGGGAACCTTGGCTGTTTCAAGTCCCTTGAAGAGCCAACTCCGTTTACACAGTTTAAATTCTGCAGATGGAAGGAGAGTGTTTAGATCCATGCCTCTAAATTTAGATGCATGAGCCATAATGTTACCTGATTAGATTCTGGGACCCAAAAAAATGCATTTTTCAGCTTTGGAGGATTATGGGGATTAAGTACTAGAATTTGTTCTAGGTTTGAGGAGGCTTTTGCAAAACCTGTTCTTAATCAGCGATGAGCAAATGAATTGTCAGTCAAATATTTGTACCGTTCAGCAAATTTAATGTTTTGATTTTATCTAATTCAAACAGCCACTGTATTTGATCATTCTGCAGAAGGTAATATGTTGTGTTTGTACTGGAAACTGAATTAGGAGGTAGCAATGTCTCTATAAGAGCCTGAATAAACCGACCATGATACATGAAAGCACTTTTAACCAGAAGCGTAATGTTCACATACTCAGAACTGATTGAATAGTCAAACCAAAAAGTTCTCTGTGTGTTTGTAGAAAAGCTGTGTGCTGCATTTTTCTCATATGCACAATGAATATGCAAATGTTCATGTAGGTCCCTGGTTTACTAGTTAGAATATTTATCCTGAAATATGATGTGCACTGGAGAAGTTTACAGCAACAGAGTAGCTCAGTCAAGAGGAAAATGACTGAACAAAATGGAAGCTATTTCCCCCCCGCCCCCTACAAAAGATAGTCTCTAGTGTTCTTCCAGAGAAAAATCAACAGGCACCTTGGAAAAAGTTGAAGGACACAGCTATAACTTTTTCATTTCCAATTATGCAACTTTTATTTTGGTAGAGCAAGTGTGTTTCACTGATAAGAATGACTTCTAAAATATAATTGAATATTTAACTTTCAGTATATGCATAAGTTGGTTTATTATTCCACCTCAGCCATAATATATAACATTTTACATCAGGATTACAGTTTTTCAAACCAGGTCTTTTATAATCAAACCAGTTTCACAGTTTAATCTTTTCATTATATTACAGTCCAGTACTCTTAACATTTTTATTGTTAATTGGAAGTTGGCAAGATTCCTTATCATGTAGCTCTTCCTTGCTTCAAAAATACAATATCCTAAATCAAAAAATGAAAAAAAAACCCAACCACTCTGAGGTTAACAACAATAATAAGACCAGGTGAAAAATAATGCTCTGGTAATCTGACTAAAAGTTATGAAATTCAGTGATTTTTGAGAAATGTTATTTGTAGTTCATTATTTTATTGGATAACTAAGTTTCTATATTACATTGTTCTGAAATTATGATTTTTCCTTCATATATGCTTTTTGCTGCATTTGATTTTATGACTTACTTTTAAAAGTGGCAATACTGAAAACTAAACTATCAATTGCTTTTGCAAAAATCTTCCTATTATGTGAATTTTCATTTGAGACTCTTTATGCTTCCCTTCTGTGTCACTGGACATATAATAACATTTTACTGAATTTCATGTTTACATTCAAATTTTCAGGCAGGAGTTTGTAATGGGCTTCTGGGCTGACTTTTGTTAAGTAAGTTCTTTCCCACACATTACTTATTTAGTTCTGATTGTTAACAACTATTTTAATATATTTGAGCCTCCTTAATACAGTTAAGCAGTTTTGTTAATGCTTGGAAATACTTACGGATAAGAATTAATAGCTTTTTTCTTAGTCTGTCCCAAATTGCTTTTTAAAGGTCAAAATAAAATCAATGCGGGTGAAAGTATCTTTTTGGCCCTAAATGGTTATGACATTTGAGGTTACAGATGGGTGATGCAATACTGATATCAGCTATAAGTATGGATGTTTGTAACATGTTTATGAACTTTTTGGGTGCCAGACTTAAACCGTCAGATCACAATTAAAACTGTTCTGCAGCTGAAATGGTGGCACTGCTTCAGACACATAAAGGATCATTACTATTGCAATAAATAAAAAAACACATAATTGCTGCAACCATTCTGAGACCTCTAGCACTACAGATCTCCCATGGGTAGCACCTCCTCAACTGATTATATGTGGTGTTTAAAATCAGTAGCAAAACCATATAAATCTATTGGTACTGTCTACCTAAGGGCTGTAAAAAGAAGTCCCTGATGTAGCCTTGATAATTTCAGACTCAATAACATTCTTTTAACTCCACACTATCAGAAATAGCAAAGGTTAGTAGGTCATAAAGATATTTTCTTAATTAACTGCTAGAGAAGTTATTCCATGCTTTATGTTTAAGTGCAAATGCAGATATATTTGCCGTTTTAATGCCATAGCTGTTACAGATTGTACAGTTGATACCCAGAACAACCTCTGTAATCAGTAGTAGCCTCTTGGTGCATTAAATCATGAATGTTTTGGAATAGCCTAAAATGTCATTTCTCATTTAACTATGACATTATAAAGGTAAATGTAATCTAAACCTTTCATTATAAGCGTGTATTTTCTTCCTTGGAAAAGCAGTGTGTCACTTTCAGTATTAATTCTTGATAGGTTTCTGTATCTTAAGTTTCAGTATAACATTTTAAAAGCTTCAAAGTGACTGAGAAAACAGTTATTTTTTAGTTGACTAAAAGGAGGATTTTGGAAGAAAGGGTAACTGTTGACAACTGCAAGTTTGTCCAAACTAAATACTGTAAAAGTTTTATAGACTATTAAAGAAACATTTGGTGCTGCAAGAAACCTCACGTCTATATAATATAATTGGTAGTCATAATCTGACTACCTCATGCATCTTTTGATATGAGAATATACATTTGCATTTTTTTTCAAGTGTAAAATTGAAAGCTGTAAGTTAAAAGAGAATTTAATATGTCATGCTACCACTGTGCTGTCTAACTGTCTTTTTTGTTTCATTTGCCCAGAGACGTGGTATTTGCAAAACACCCTGGCTTGTCACATGTTTTGTACAGGAAACAAGGAAGCAGAGTTGGGGGTAAACACACACACGTTTAAATGTAAAAATATGTGAGAAAAACATTTACCAATAACAAACAGATCAGACCTTTTTTTTTTTTTAATTTTTAATGATGGGTTGAAGAGGCTCTCTCTTGTTATCAGTGACTCTGTAGGACTCTTCAAACTAGAGATCTGTAGCAGCCCTACTCTCTTAAAGCTAGAACTGTTTATTTCTATCCAACCTTCTCAAATTACAGTAGGTCTGGTGATGCTTTTGCTTCTTATATACCAAACATACTTGGGATATTTCTTAGTTACCAGATATTAATTATCAGTAATCTCACACAGAGATTATGTTGGCCTAGAGGAAGCTGACTTCAGGCTTTGAAACCTGAATTCATATGAAGCCTTGATTTTCTTTTCGGTATCCAGAATGCAGGACATCCTGGACACCCTTAATTAGGGCCACCAGGATGAAACAGTGTGAGGCATTTTTTTCTTTCTCATAACAGGAGGAACTGTTTCTGTATCTGTTACATATGACTAAGATTAATGTATGTGGCATATATGCATAAAATTGTTAAATACAGTAGTAATGTATTCAATAAAATATGGACAATAAAAATATTTTAATCACAATCTGTATTTACATATGGGAAGTATTTCTATATATTGTGGCCATACCATTTTAAGTTAATTGGTAAAATAAGACATATTTATACTACTATAAAAGTAATAGTCTGACATCCTGAACAGAGTACAGGTGAGTGATAGTATTGAGTGATCTCATCACTTAAAAATAGCAGTCAGATCTAATTTCTTTCATTTTGCAACTCAGAATTCAAATTACTTCTATTGTGCTGAATAAATATGGACCTCACTGATATTTTATGAGTGATGAGAATGTTCTAGTGGACCTCATTATTCACAAAATATCGATAAACCAAACATTTATTCAGTTCAGCAAACCAGAAGGAAAGCTGAACTGTGAATTTGAATGATATGAAAATAAAAGGCTATAAAATAATGTGTAAGTAACTGCACATAATCGAGAAGAATAATCTCATCTTTATTCCTTTAAACATGAGATTACTTAATGCTGTATTGGATTCCTATTGATTTAAATATTACCCAAGTAAATGAAGTTAGCCATGCTCCA